>NC_067245.2:305437966-305739156 GCF_019359855.2 Lolium perenne | reverse complement strand
AGCAGAAAACAGCAACTGGCTCTTCGGCATCTCGTTAATAGGTTAGTGCCGGAAAATGCATAAATACGACATATAATGTGTATAAAACATGTAGATATCATCAATAATGTGGCATGGAACATAAGAAATTATCGATACGTCGGAGACGTATCAGCATCCCCAAGCTTAGTTCCTGCTCGTCCCGAGCAGGTAAACGATAACAAAGATAATTTCTGGAGTGACATGCCATCATAACCTTGATCATACTATTGTAAGCATATGTAATGAATGCAGCGATCAAAACAATGGTAATGACATGAGTAAACAAATGAATCATAAAGCAAAGACTTTTCATGAATAGTACTTCAAGACAAGCATCAATAAGTCTTGCATAAGAGTTAACTCATAAAGCAATAAATCAAAGTAAAGGTATTGAAGCAACACAAAGGAAGATTAAGTTTCAGCGGTTGCTTTCAACTTATAACATGTATATCTCATGGATAGTGTCAACATAGAGTAATATAACAAGTGCAATATGCAAGTATGTAGGAATCAATGCACAGTTCACACAAGTGTTTGCTTCTTAAGGTGGAGAGAGATAGGTGAACTGACTCAACATAAAAGTAAAAGAAAGGCCCTTCGCAGAGGGAAGCATTGATTGCTATATTTGTGCTAGAGCTTTGGTTTTGAAAACATGAAGCAATTTTGTCAACGGTAGTAATAAAGCATATGTATTATGTAAATTATATCTTACAAGTTGCAAGCCTCATGCATAGTGTACTAATAGTGCCCACACCTTGTCCTAATTAGCTTGGGTTAACACTGATCATCATTGCATAACATATGTTTCAACCAAGTGTCACAAAGGGGTACCTCTATGCCGCCTGTACAAGGGTCTAAGGAGAAAGTTCGCATTGGATTTCTCGCTTTTGATCATTCTTCAACTTAGACACCCATACCGGGACAACATAGACAACAGATAATGGACTCCTCTTTTAATGCTTAAGCATTCAACAACAGTTAATATTCTCATAAGAGATTGAGGTTTTATGTCCAAACTGAAACTTCCACCATGATTCATGGCTTTAGTTAGCGGCCCAATGTTCTTCTCTAACAGTATGCATACTCAAACCATTTGATTGTGAAAACCGCCCTTACTTCAGACAAGACGAACATGCATAGCAACTCACATGATATTCAACAAAGAGTTGATGGCATCCCCAGAAAACATGGTTATCGCACAACAAGCAACTTAATAAGAGATAAAGTGCATAAGTACATATTCAATACCACAATAGTTTTTAAGGCTATTTTGTCCCATGAGCTATATATTGCAAAGGCGAATGATGGAAATTTAAAGGTAGCACTCAAGCAATTTACTTTGGAATGGCGGAGAAATACCATGTAGTAGGTAGGTATGGTGGACACAAATGGCATAGTGGTTGGCTCAAGGATTTTGGATGCATGAGAAGTATTCCCTCTCGATACAAGGTTTAGGCTAGCAAGGTTATTTGAAACAAACACAAGGATGAACCGGTGCAGCAAAACTCACATAAAAGACATATTGTAAACATTATAAGACTCTACACCGTCTTCCTTGTTGTTCAAAACTCAATACTAGAAATTATCTAGACTTTAGAGAGACCAAATATGCAAACCAAATTTTAGCAAGCTCTATGTATTTCTTCATTAATGGGTGCAAAGTATATGATGCAAGAGCTTAAACATGAGCACAACAATTGCCAAGTATCAAAGTATTCAAGACATTTTAGAATTACTACATGTAGCATTTCCCAATTCCAACCATATAACAATTTAACGAAGAAGATTCAACCTTCGCCATGAATACTATGAGTAAAGCCTAAGGACATATTTGTCCATATGCAACAGCGGAGCGTGTCTCTCTCCCACACAATGAATGCTAGGATCCATTTTATTCAAACAAAAACAAAAACAAGAACAAACCGACGCTCCAAGCAAAGCACATAAGATGTGACTGAATAAAAATATAGTTTCAGGGGAGGAACCTGATGATGTTGTCGATGAAGAAGGGGATGCCTTGGGCATCCCCAAGCTTAGACGCTTGAGTCTTCTTAAAATATGCAGGGGTGAACCACCGGGGCATCCCCAAGCTTAGAGCTTTCACTCCTCTTGATCATAGTATATCATACTCCTCTCTTGACCCTTGAAAACTTCCTTCACACCAAACTTCAAGCAAACTCATTAGAGGGTTAGTGCACAATCAAAAATTCACATGTTCAGAGGTGACACAATCATTCTTAACACTTCTGGACATTGCAGAAAGCTACTGGACATTAATGGATCAAATAAATTCATCCAACATAGCAAAAGAGGCAATGCGAAATAAAAGGCAGAATCTGTCAAAAACAGAACAGTCCGTAAAGACGAACCTAGAAGGGGCACTTAACTTGCTCAAACGAAAAAACTCAAAACTAATGAAAGTTGCGTACATATCTGAGGATCATGCATGTAAATTTTCAGATTTTTTTGATTTTTTTACAAAGACTTCTGCACGAATTCGTGACAGACAGCAATGCTGTTTCTGTGCAGTAATCCAAATCTAGCATCAACTTTACCATAGAGACTTTACTTGGCACAAAAACATGATAATGAGAGGTTGCTACAGTAGTAAACAACTTCCAAGACTCAAATATAAAACAAAGTACTGTAGTAAAAACATGGGTTGTCTCCCATAAGCGCTTTTGTTTAACGCCTTTCAGCTAGGCGCAGAAAGTGTGAATCAAGTATTATCAAGAGATGAAGCATCAACATAATAATTTATTCTAATAATAGAATCAAAAGGTAACTTCATTCTCTTTCTAGGGAAGTGTTCCATACCTTTCTTGAGAGGAAATTGATATTTAATATTACCTTCCTTCATATCAATGATAGCTCCAACAGTTCGAAGAAAAGGTCTTCCCAATATAATGGGACAAGATGCATTGCATTCAATATCCAAGACAACAAAATCAACGGGGACAAGGTTATTGCTAACCATAATACGAACATTATCAACTCTCCCCAAAGGTTTCTTTTTAGCATTATCAGCAAGATTAACATCAAAATAACAATTTTTCAATGGTGGCAAGTCAAGCATATCATAGATTTTCTTAGGCATAACAGAAATACTTGCACCAAGATCACATAAAGCATTACAATCAAAATCATTGACCTTCATCTTAATGATGGGCTCCCAACCATCTTCTAACTTTCTAGGAATAGAGGTTTCAAGTTTTAGTTTCTCTTCTCTAGCTTTTATGAGAGCATTTGTAATATGTTTTGTAAAGGCCAAATTTATAGCACTAGCATTGGGACTTTTAGCAAGATTTTGTAAGAACTTTATAACTTCAGAGATGTGGCAATCATCAAAGTCTAAACCATTATGATCTACAGCAATGGGATCATCACCCCCAATGTTGGAAAAAATTTCAGCAGTTTTATCACAAGCAGTTTCAGCAGTTTTAGCGATTTCGAGCAGTTTTGTACGCTTTGTACTAGGAGTAGAAACATTGCCAACACCAATTATTTTACCATTATTAGTAGGAGGTGCAGCAACATGTGGAGCATTAACATTACTAGTGGTGGTAATAGTCCAAACTTTAGCTACATTATTCTTTTTAGCAAGTTTTTCATTTTCTTCTCTTTCCCACCTAGCATGCAATTCAGCCATTAATCTTATATTCTCATTAATTATAACTTGGATGGCATTTGCTGTAGTAACAATTTTATTTTCAATATCCTTGTTAGGCATAACTTTCAATTTTAAAAGATCAACATCAGAGGCAAGTCTATCAACTCTAGAAGCAAGAATATCAATTTTATCAAGCTTTTCCTCAACAGATTTGTTAAAAGCAGTTTGTGTACTAATAAATTCTTTAAGCATGGCTTCAAGACCAGGGGGTACACTCCTATTATTGTTGTAAGAATTCCCATAAGAATTACCATAACCATTACCATTATTATATGGATATGGTCTATAGTTATTACTAGAATTGTTCCGATAAGAATTGTTGTTGAAATTATTATTTTTAATGAAGTTTACATCAACATTTTCTTCTTGAGCAACCAATGAAGCTAATGGAACATTATTAGGATCAACATTAGTCCTATCATTCACAAGCATAGACATAATCACATCAATTTTATCACTCAATGTTGTGGGTATACTTCATGGGTGTACCATCGACAGTGCCTAGATCCGGCAAGCCCGGGTGGCCCACAGATGGTGATGAGGCATGTGGCCCATCGGGCGGCCCAGTTGCTGTTGATCCTGACGGAAGATGTCCGGCCCAGGAGCAGGGAGCCGGATCCGACCGACCTTGTGGAAGAACCCGGATCCATGGAGGCCCAGTAAGGACCCGGATCCGGGTGACATAGATGGAAGGGTGGATCCTTGACGTACACGGCAAGACATTGTACCGTAGTTAGGAAAACCTATAATCCGGCTAGGACTCTCCATGTAAACCCTAGATCCGTGCGCCTTTATAAGCCGGATCCCGGGGAGCCCTAGAGGCACAACCACAACTCATTGTAACAACGCGAAAGCGCCCAGATAATTCCAGACAAGCAGCAGTAGGCCCTGTCGTCGTGCAGGTGTTCCGAAGCTGGGTAAATCGCGTACCACCGTCCCGTGTGCACTCCGCCCTATGGCCCCTACTTCTTCTCCCCCTCGCGAGGATCCCTCCTCCGAGGTACAGTTGAATAGGCAACGACAGTTGGCGCCCACCGTGGGGCCTGAGGCGTCTGGAGGCCGGAACCGGGAGGGTTCCGCCATGGGAAGCTACGACGACACGATCGCGGTGGGGCGTGTTCTTTACGCCGGGAATCTTCCGATCGTCCCTCTGGATGAGTGCTGGATTCCGGCTAAGACTAACCCCGTCAAGCTCTCCATCGTCCCAGTTGGTGGCATACACATCTTCATCGGGGAAACCGTCGATTCCGACGGAAACCCACTGGTAAGTAACGCTGACGCGACCGCCGCTGAGCAGGACGCAGTCGCGAAGATCCGATCTGAGTCGCAGGAACTTCCTAAGGAAGATTCCGCCTTAGATCTGAAAAAATTAAAACCCACCCAATCCGCCCCTGAGCAGGAAATAACGGTGGAAGACCAGTGCAGATCCGCCTGGGTCTCCCAGGTGTTAGAAAAGCAAAGGTGTCACTTCGTACACTTCATAGCCCATACCGCAGGAGCCGCCCCTCAAGAAGTCGGAGCTGGTCCCGTGCAGGTTGAGGCGCCGGAAAACGCTGCTCCGGATCAGCAGGAGGCTGTCGGAGAAAGCGGAGCCCCGGTGGAAGAGTCGATTCTGGGGAATCTAAGCCCAATTTCCGGAGATACCCAATCCATGGACACTGAAGAGTTCGACCGCAGGGTGAAGGAATATGGATACGGTGATCAGTCTGAAGTTGATTCCGCCCAGCCAAAGCAGGTACTTGCGACCGTGGCGGCGCTGGGAGAACATGAATTAGAAGGGACAGCCAGCCAATCCGACCCCCAGCCATCCCATCAGGGATCTCCAATGTCGCGGGAGCGACCCCGCAAGGATTCTTCCTCGGAGGACCTCCTGTCGCCTGAAGAGATGGTTGCACAAGCAGGCATGGATGCGGTTTATCGCTCGGATATTCTTAACAAACCCATCACTCCCGAAGACATAGAAGCATTAGAAGCTAAGAGACTGGAGCTGCTGGCCACAGCCAAAAAGTTTAAGGACACTGCAGCCGCCATGCTGGAGGAACGGAAGCACGCCGCAGTTTTTGTGGAAGACTTCATCCAGCGCGAGCAGGAGGTGGACGAAGGACTGGCAAAGGTCAAGGAACTCCGAAAGCATTGGGAGGACAAGATCGTTGAAGCTCATCATGAGGTCGAAAAGGTCCGGCGTGAGTTGATAGCTCCCCGCAGGATCACCTTCGCAACTCCAACGGAGCAGCAGCCGTTCGCCACCCCGAAGGACAATATGACGAAGGCTGCAGAGATCTTGAAGAAAAAGAACGAGGAGATCGATATCGACTACGTTCGCACGCTCGTCGCGTCAGCAATGATGCAGCAGAGCAAGGCAGACACTTCGCGCAAGTTGGAATCTAACCCGGAGCATTGCGTCTCCACTGCGCAGAAGGACGCCCACGATAATCGCCATCGAGATGACGAATCGCGAACCGGCTCTTCGGAACGCAGAAGGAAAGCCAGAGAGCACCCAAATCCAATCCCCGTCCCATCAAAGACGCCTCCGTCAGATCCAAGAAAGGGAAAGGATGCAATGTACTCTGGACGGGACAAGTACCGCAACCCCTCTCCTCCGCCAAATGGTTACCCGCGTCCCCCTCGCCACCGTAGTCCAGCCGGAAACATTAGGCCCCAGGGCCATGGTTGAATTATTATCCGCGACAACGTGCTGCCCTCAAGAAACAGAAACAGGGAGCGCACGCCGGAACCTCGCCGGAACCAGAACAACGATCATGAGACCGAGCCTAGGAGGAGTCGGAATGAGGAAGGCGACCCGGAGCCTCGCCAGAGCCGGAACGGCCAGGGCAGCCAACGCCATGACGAAGGCAGCCACAGGAGCCGGAGCCAGCACCGGGAAGGCCGCAGAGAATCTGAAGGCGGAAGCAAGAAGTCAGATCGACCCCCTTGCAGGTCTCCCTCACCACCACCTAGCGGTGGCGGCGGAGGTGGAGGCGGAGGCGGCGGCCGAAGATCTCGCTCTCGTTCACAGTCTCCTCGCCACGGTTCGCGCGACGTGCGGGAACGCCTCAATGAATACAGAACTGATTACATCGGTCCAAAATGCTTTGGCAGGATGATTCGAGAGGAACCAAAGCGAAGGATGAATCTCAAGCTACCCGGAAATCTGAAGAATTATGATGGCACGGAAAGGCCGGATACCTGGATTGAGGATTACTATAATGCTGTAACCTTCGCCAGAGGAACCCCTAACATCGCCTGCCACATGCTTCAGTTGTACCTTGTAGGTCCAGCCCGGATCTGGCTCAGCGACCTCGAGAAGAACTCCATCTTTTGCTGGTTTGACCTGAAGACCGCTTTCGAGAAACACTTCAGGGGCACCTACAAGAGACCTGCCACAACAAGCGACCTGCAGGCATGTATCCAGAAGAAGGGTGAAACGTCCAGGAATTTCCTCACCCGATGGTTGGCATGCAGAAACGAGTGCGAGAACGTTGATAACCGCACAGCAATGCACGCCTTCATTGGTGGCTTGCAGCGAGGAGGACTGCTGCGGCACAAGCTGACCTGCTTGGTCAATGCAAACAAGCTGACTTTGGATGACATGATCACCATCGCCAGTGATCATACTGCCGCCGATGACGACGCTGGCGGAGATCTAGCAGCTACAGCAATCCCCCTGCACCAGCAAAAGAAGAACCGTGATAACGGCAGCAGCAGCGGCACCAAGCGGAAAAACCCTGATGACCAAAAGAGTGGTGGATCCGACTTGATCGCCATGGCCTTTCAGCGCGGAGGCCAAGGTGGCGGAAGAGGACGCGGCCGTGGAGGCGGAGCCGGCAGGGGTCAGCAGCACGGCATTGAGGTCACAGCTGGCGGATCCCGCGCCCCGCAAACCTACGAGGAGTACAGAGACATGCCCTGCCTGGCCCACCTGGATCCGGTTACAGGGAAGTCCACTCACACCAACCGCAACTGCAAGTGGGTCAATGATCTGAAAAACGACCCGGAAGCAGGATACAAGCGAGCCCGGAAGCACCGCCCTCGCGGCAAAGGAGGCAAGGGCAAGAACAAAGACAAGGAGGAGGACAGTTCCGAGGCAATGGATGAGGATGATAACTCGCCGGATCCCAAGGCAGGGTCCGCAGGTAAATCCAACCCATTCGAGAAAAAGAGCGTGGGGGCTTACCACACTTTCCTCGGAACCCCAACAGTCCGCGCTACCAAGTCAGCTACCCGGATCCTGAACGCCATAGTTCCGGCTGTGCCGCAGTATGTCAGGTGGTCGGAAGTCCCTTGCACATTTGACAGGGAGGATCACCCTGTCATTGTGCCAAAAGAATGCTACGCCTTGGTTGTAAGTCCCCGCATAGACGGGTATGACTTCTCCAAGTGCCTCATGGATGGTGGAGCCAGCTTGAACATCATGTACCTGGAGACTCTAGAACGGATGAACCTCACCAAGGAACAACTCAAACACAGCACAACTGAGTTTCATGGCGTGGTTCCGGGTAAGAAGGCGAATTCCCTCGGCAGCATCACACTTCCCGTGGCCTTCGGCGATGTTCACAATTTCCGCGAAGAGAAGATCACGTTTGAAGTTGTGCCCTTCAAGAGCTCCTACCACGTCATCTTCGGCAGGCCCACCTACCACAAGTTCCACGCGAGAGCGTGCTACATCTACAACAAGCTCAAGATTCCGGGTCCCAAAGGTATGATTACTGTATCCGGAGACTACAAGAAGGCTCATGAATGCGAGTTAGGCGAAGCCGCCTTCGCAGAGTCTGTGATATCTGGAGAGGAGCTGCAAGGCTACAGAGCCGCGGTGGATCCGACTGAGATGCAGACCACCAAGAAGCAGATCTCTGAACAGAAGACCTCCTTCAAGGCCGCGATAGAAACCAAGAAGCACGACCTCGTCGTAGGTGACCCTTCCAAGCAGGTTTCGGTCGGAGCCAACATGGACCCCAAATAGGAAGACGCGCTCGTCGAGTTCCTCCGCGCTAACATGGATATCTTTGCATGGCAACCTTCTGACATGTCTGGAGTACCTAGGGAACTTGCCGAGCACTACCTCAACATAAATCTGGGGGCTAAACCGGTGAAGCAAGCTATGCGACGCTTTGGAGATAAGAAGCACCGCGCCATAGGAATGGAACTAGCTAAGTTACTAGAGGCAGGTTTTGTAATAGAAGTTATCCACACTGATTGGGTCGCAAATCCCGTCCTTGTACCCAAAAAGAACACTGAAATACTAAGAATGTGCATCGATTACTCCGGCTTGAACAAGCATTGCCGGAAGGATCCGTTCCCCTTGCCGCGCATTGACCAAGTCATTGATTCGACGGCGGGGGCGGAACTTCTGTGTTTTCTTGATGCGTATTCCGGGTATCATCAGATCCGGATGAAGGAGTCTAACCAAAAGGCGACTTCGTTCATCACCCCCTTCGGCACTTACTGCTATGTCACCATGCCCTTTGGTTTGAAAAATGCAGGTGCCACCTATCAACGTACGATGCATCGGTGCCTGAAGGACCAAATCGGCCGGAACGTGCACGCCTATGTCGACGACATCGCGGTCATGACCCGGAAAGGATCCGACTTGATCAGCAACCTCACAGAAACCTTCGACAATCTCCGCAGGTACAAGATGATGTTAAATCCGCTAAAGTGCGTCTTTGGCGTGCCAGCCAGAAAAATCCTTGGCTTCATAGTCTCTCATAGAGGCATTGAGGTTAACCCGGAAAAAATAAAGGCAATACTGTGTATCAAATGGCCAACTTGTCTTAAAGATGTGCAACGACTAACTGGTTGCATCGCAGCAATCAGTAGGTTTGTTAGTCGTCTTGGCGAGAAGGCGCTACCTTTGTACAAGCTGCTGAAGAAAACAGACAAATTCGTCTGGGACGACGCAGCCGACGCAGCTCTTCGGGGGCTGAAGGAAATACTCACCTCCCCACCTATCTTGGCAGCCCCAGCAGAGTCAGAGCCAATGCTCCTTTATCTGGCGGCTACCAACAAAGTCATCAGTCTCATCATCGTGGTGGAGCGAAAGGAAGAAGGTCATGAATATGACGTCCAAAGACCTGTCTATTACATTAGCGAGGTACTGACGGAGTCAAAGCAAAGATACCCTCACTTTCAGAAGCTAGCTTATGGAGTGTTCCTAGGCAGCCGGAAGCTGAGACATTACTTCCAAGAGCACCCGATGAGTTGTGAGCAAGGCTCCGCTGTCAACGATTCTCAACAACGCTGACGCAACAGGACGTACGGCTAAATGGGGCATCGAATTATCCGCCTTCGACATCGCTTACAAGCCTAGGACTGCGGTTAAATCCCAAGTCTTGGCAGATTTCGTCGCAGATTGGACAGAAGCTCCGGATGCAAGTCTGGAGCCGGAACCAGAAACATGGGTCATGCACTTCGATGGATCCAAGCAGCATCAAGGCTCAGGAGCCGGAGTCACCCTGAAGTCCCCTACCGGAGAAGAACTACAGTATGTTCTGCAGATCCACTTCGAAGCTACAAACAACATGGCGGAGTACGAGGCTCTACTACACGGTCTGCGCATCGCTAAGGAAATCGGGATCAAGCACATTATATGCTGTGGAGATTCCGACCTGGTGGCACAACAAGTAGCCGGAACCTGGAACGCCAGAAACTCCGTTATGGCGGCCTACAGAGACGAAGTTGACGAGATCGCCAAGTGCTTCCTCGGATATGAAGTCAAGTATGTCAGGAGAGACGATAACGCAGCGGCAGACATGCTATCCAAGCTCGGATCCGACAGGAAGCAAATTCCGCCTGGCATTTTCCTGGAGCACCTATGGATACCCTCAGTTAAGGGCGCTAACCCGGAAAATCCAGAGGTAGCAGTATCTCCGGCAAAGGAAGTGATGGTTGTCATTCCGGCTTGGACCCAGCCTTTCCTGGATTATCTCATTGATCAGAAGGTGCCGGAGGACGAGGTCCTAGCACGACAGATCATCAGACGAGCAAGATCCTACACAATCGTTGATGGACAGCTATACAAACGAAGTGCAGCGGGAGTTTTCCTCAAATGCGTTTCCAGCCAAGATGGCATTGAAATACTCAGAGAGATCCACGCAGGGGATTGCGGGCATCATGCCGCTCCCAGGTCCCTCGTTGCCAAAGCTTTCCGGCTAGGATTTTACTGGCTCACAGCTAAAGAAGATGCTGACAAGTTGGTAAAAACCTGCCGAGGTTGTCAGTACTATGCTACTCAACCAAATGCTCCAGTCCAAGAGCTGAAGACCATACCTATCACCTGGCCGTTTGCGGTCTGGGGGCTCGATATGGTTGGTAAGTTAAAAAGATCATCTCCTGGCGGTTTTGAATACCTCCTGGTCGCTGTTGACAAGTTCAGCAAATGGATCGAGGCTAAGCCAGTGGGAAAAGCCGACGGTGCTACGGCACTAAAATTTGTCTGCAGCCTCGTGATGAGATTCGGCATCCCACACAGCATAATCACAGATAATGGCACAAACTTCGCACAGGGAGAATTGAAGGATTACTGTGAGACAGTAGGGATTAGGCTGGACCTTGCATCTGTGGCTCACCCACAATCCAATGGTCAAGTTGAAAGGGCTAACGGCCTAATATTATCAGGAATTAAGCCACGCCTTGAAGAACCGCTGCGATGAGCAGCTGGAGCTTGGGCTAACGAGTTGGAAGCTGTTTTGTGGAGTTTGCGAACTACCCCTAACAGGTCAACAGGGTTTACCCGATTTTTCCTGGTATACGGATCCGAAGCCGTGCTTCCCTCCGACATCATCCACGATTCACCGCGAGTTTCCGCCTTCAACGAAGAAACAGCTGACGAGGCCAGACAGCTATCTGTAGATCTGATCGAGGATGCTCGGAATTTAGCTGACCAGCGCTCCGCCATCTACCAACAGAAACTCCGACGTTATCACAGTCGTCGAGTCCGGAATCGCTCTTTCAGAGCAGGAGACCTGGTCCTCCGCCTTCGGCAGGTGAAAGACCATAAGCTGCAATCTCCTTGGGAAGGACCCTTCGTCGTTAGCAAACTGCATCATAACGGATCGTACTACCTTGTTGATTTCCGAGAGCTGAAGGATAGACCTGCTAATTGGCACCGGAAACGCAAGCGTGAGGATCCGGATGACATCTACGACGAGACAGATCGCCCCTGGAACATCGCACAACTACGTCCTTTCTACACTTAGCGTATTTTTTCCGAGTTACAAACTCTGTAAGAGTTATACATGATCAATGAAATAAAGCTTATGGTTCACTCTTTGAGTCTTTTACCTCCTTTACTTGTTCATTTTAGATCGTGTATGTTTTTCCGACTAAAACCGCAGAGCTGGATGTTTCCGCCTAGGCGTGTATGAAAGTTGTGATTTTTTCAAAATCGTCCTTTAGGACGTAAGCCTAAGTTTTCTGATTAAATTGTTATCTGTTGCGAACTCGTGGATTCCTAGTAGCGATTTCCGGCACCTATGCTTGGGGGCTTGTTTCCGCGGTTATTGACGGATTGCCATTAGGCTTCGTCGCCGCTGGCGAGTGTTTCCGGCTACGGTCTTCCGGCTCGCGTAAGGTCAAGCGGGCGAGCCGGAAAACAACGAAGTCAGCACTTGCTTTTCAATACAAAAACGAAACATGCATATAATATTAAACGGATAGCAGGATAAGTGTTTTCCGCCCGCGCATAACATGTCTTCGTCCCTAGCTACTTAAAAATTTAAGTTATTCATTACAAACCCACTCCGGGGTCAAAAGTGATACATCGGTTTTCATTGTATCACAGGTTCTCGGAGGACTGCTCTTCGTCAGAAGCTACGTAGGCGGAGCCATCTTCCGAGCCACCGCCTGAGCCGCCGTCATCGAAGTCGGAACCTTCCTCGTCATGGTCAGCACTTGACCCGGAGCCTTCCTCATCGCCCTCCTCGGCAGCTTCTTCTTCCTCCTCTTCTGGGTCGGAAAAGCCTTTGGGAAGATCATATTTGTTGTACCAAAACGAGTGGTTAACTCGTCCAGCAAAAAGGCGATCAAATCCCATGGCCTCCGAGAGGAGATGTCTCATGACGGTTTCCTTGGGGACTCCGCGTGCGACATCTGCAAATCTCATGGTGGGGAAGTGCGCCTTGCAGGTGGCTAGCACAAGGGCAGTCATACGTCTCCGACGTATCGATAATTTCTTGTGTTCCATGCCACATTATTGATGATATCTACATGTTTTATGCACACTTTATGTCATATTCGTGCATTTTCTGGAACTAACCTATTAACAAGATGCCGAAGAGCCGATTCTTTGTTTTTCTGCTGTTTTTGGTTTCAGAAATCCTAGTAAAGAAATATTCTCGGAATTGGACGAAATCAACGCCCAGGTTCCTATTTTGCCCGGAAGCATCCAGAACACACGAGAACCGCCAGAGAGGGGGCACAGGCCCACCAAACCATAGGCCGGCGCGGCCTAGGGGTGGCCCGCGCCCCCCTATAGTGTCGTCGCCCCGTTGACCTTCTGACGCCGCCTCTTCGCCTATAAGAAGCCCCTCGACCTAAAACCTCGATACGAAAAAACCACGGTACGAAAAACCTTCCAGAGCCGCCGCCATCGCGAAGCCAAGATCTGGGGGACAGGAGTCTCTGTTCCGGCACGCCGCCGGGACGGGGAAGTGCCCCCGGAAGGCTCCTCCATCGACACCACCGCCATCTCCATCAACGCTGCTGTCTCCCATGAGGAGGGAGTAGTTCTCCATCGAGGCTCGGGGCTGTACCGGTAGCTATGTGGTTCATCTCTCTCCTATGTACTTCAATACAATAATCTCATGAGCTGCCTTACATGATTGAGATTCATATGATGATGCTTGTAATCTAGATGTCGTTATGCTAGTCAAGTGAATTTTACTTATGTGATCTCCGAAGACTCCTTGTCCCACGTGTGTAAAGGTGACAGTGTGTGCACCGTGTGGGTCTCTTAGGCTATATTTCACAGAATACTTATTCACTGTTGTGAAGAGCATAGTGAAGTGCTTATTTATATCTCTTTATGATTGCAATGTGTTTTGTATCACAATTTATCTATGTGCTACTCTAGTGATGTTATTAAAGTAGTTTTATTCCTCCTGCACGGTGTAATGGTGACAGTGTGTGCATCCGTGTTAGTACTTGGCGTAGGCTATGATTATGATCTCTTGTAGATTATGAAGTTAACTATTACTATGATGGTATTAATGTGATCTATTCCTCCTCTCATAGTATGAAGGTGACAGTGTGCATGCTATGTTAGTACTTGGTTTAGTCGTATTGATCTTTCATGCACTCTAAGGTTATTTAAATATAAACATTGAATTGTGGAGCTTGTTAACTCCGGCATTGAGGGTTCGTGTAATCCTATGCAATGGTGTTCATCATCCAACAAAAGAGTGTAGAGTATGCATTTATCTATTCTGTTATGTGATCAATGTTGAGAGTGTCCACTAGTGAAAGTCTAATCCCTAGGCCTTGTTTCCAATACTGCTATCGCTGCTTGTTTACTGTTTTACTGCGTTACTACTGCTGCGTTACTACTGCTTGTTTACTGTCCTGGGCAAAGCACTTTTCTGGTGTTGTTGCTACTTATTCATACCACCTGTATTTCACTATCTCTTCGCCGAACTAGTGCACCTATTAGGTGTGTTGGGGACACAAGAGACTTCTTGCTTTGTGGTTGCAGGGTTGCATGAGAGGGATATCTTTGACCTCTTCCTCCCTGAGTTCGATAAACCTTGGGTGGTCCACTTAAGGGAAAACTTGCTGCTGTTCTACAAACCTCTACTCTTGGAGGTCCAACACTGTCTACAGGAAAAGGAGGGGGGCGTAGACATCAAGCTATTTTCTGGCGCCTTTGCCGGGGAGGAAAGGTAAAAGGTACTCACACTCCGGATCTCGGCTACTAAGCTATTTTCGCCGTTGTAAGTACTCGAAGCTATTTCCTTTAGATCCTGCAATTGCATTTTTTTGTTTCTTGTTTACACTAGTTTGGCATAATGGACAAGAATGAGCTTCTTATTCTATTTCCTGATTTAAAACATGGATTGTTTGATGCGAAAATTAAAAAACCTATGGAATCTTATTTGCATGCCGGTAGTAATATTAGTATGAACGCTTTGGACACCATTGTTGATAATGATATAGAAAGTTCTAAGCTTGGGGAAGCTGGTTTTCATGATCTTTTTAGTCCCCCAAGCATTGAGGAGAAAATTTTCTTTGATGATACTTTGCCTCCCATATATGATGATTATAATGATAGTGGTCTTTTGGTGCCACCTACTATGGAGAGTAAATTTTGTTGTGATTATACTATGCCTCCAACACTTGATGAGAATAATAATGATAGCTACTTTGTTGAATTTGCTCCCACTACATCTAATAAAATTGATTATGCTTATGTGGAGAGTAATAATTTTATGCATGAGACTCATGATAAGAATGCTTTATGTGATAGTTATATTGTTGAGTTTGCTCATGATGCTACTGAAAGTTATTATGAGAGAGGAAAATATTGTTGTAGAAATTTTCATGTTACTAAAACACCTCTCTATATGCTTAAAATTTTGAAGTTGAGCTTGTCTAGTTTTCCTATGCTTGTTACTTTGCTCTTCATGAACTTGTTTATTTACAAGATTCCTATGCATAGGAAGCATGTTAGACTTAAATGTGTTTTCAATTTGCCTCTTGATGCTCTCTTTTGCTTCAAATACTATTTCTTGCGAGTGCATCATTAAAACTGCTAAGCCCATCTTGATGGCTATAAAGAAAGAACTTCTTGGGAGATAACCCATGTGTTATTTTGCTACAGTACTTTGTTTTATATTTGTGTCTTGGAAGTTGTTTACTACTGTAGCAACCTCTCCTTATCTTAGTTTAGTGTTTTATTGTGCCAAGTAAAGTCGTTGATAGTAAAGTTCATACTAGATTTGGATTACTGCGCAGAAACAGATTTCTTTACTGTCACGAATCTGGGCAAAATTCTCTGTAGGTAACTCAGAAAATTATGCCAATTTACGTGAGTGATCCCCAGATATGTACGCAACTTTCATTCAATTTGAGCATTTTCATTTGAGCAAGTCTGGTGCCTCAATAAAATTCGTCTTTACGGACTGTTCTGTTTTGACAGATTCTGCCTTTTATTTCGCATTGCTTCTTTTGCTATGTGGGATGGATTTCTTTGTTCCATTGACTTCCAGTAGCTTTGAGCAATGTCCAGAAGTGTTAAGAATGATTGTGTCACCTCTGAACATGTGAATTTTTGATTACGCACTAACCCTCTAATGAGTTGTTTTGAGTTTGGTGTGAAGGAAGTTTTCAAGGGTCAAGAGAGGAGGATGATATACTATGATCAAGAAGAGTGAAAAGTCTAAGCTTGGGGATGCCCCGGTGGTTCATCCCTGCATATATCAAGAAGACTCAAGCGTCTAAGCTTGGGGATGCCCAAGGCATCCCCTTCTTCATCGACAAATTATCAGGTTCCTCCCCTGAAACTATATTTTTATTCGGTCACATCTTATGTACTTTACTTGGAGCGTCTGTGTGCTTTTGTTTTTGTTTTTGTTTGAATAAATGCTTGTGTGGGAGAGAGACACGCTCCGCTGGTTCGTATGAACACATGTGTTCTTAGCTTTTAGTATTCATGGCGAAGTTTCTTCTTCGTTAAATTGTTATATGGTTGGAATTGGAAAATGATACATGTAGTAATTGCTATAATGTCTTGGGTAATGTGATACTTGGCAATTGTTGTGCTCATGTTTAAGCTCTTGCATCATATACTTTGCACCCATTAATGAAGAAATACATAGAGCATGCTAAAATTTGGTTTGCATATTTGGTCTCTCTAAAGTCTAGATAATTTCTAGTATTGAGTTTGAACAACAAGGAAGACGGTGTAGAGTCTTATAATGTTTACAATATGTCTTTTATGTGAGTTTTGCTGCACCGGTTCATCCTTGTGTTTGTTTCAAATAACCTTGCTAGCCTAAACCTTGTATCGAGAGGGAATACTTCTCATGCATCCAAAATCCTTGAGCCAACCACTATGCCATTTGTGTCCACCATACCTACCTACTACATGGTATTTCTCCGCCATTCCAAAGTAAATTGCTTGAGTGCTACCTTTAAAATTCCATCATTCGCCTTTGCAATATATAGCTCATGGGACAAATAGCTTAAAAACTATTGTGGTATTGAATATGTACTTATGCACTTTATCTCTTATTAAGTTGTTTGTTGTGCGATAACCATGTTCCTGGGGACGCCATCAACTACCTTTTGTTGAATTTCATGTGAGTTGCTATGCATGTTCATCTTGTCTGAAGTAAGAGCGATCTACCACCTTATGGTTAGAGAATGCATATTGTTAGAGAAGAACATTGGGCCGCTAACTAAATCCATGATCCATGGTGGAAGTTTCAGTTTTGGACATATATCCTCAATCTCAAATGAGAAAAATTAATTGTTGTTACATGCTTATGCATAAAAGAGGAGTCCATTATCTGTTGTCTATGTTGTCCCGGTATGGATGTCTAAGTTGAGAATAATTAATAGCGAGAAATCCAATGCGAGCTTTCTCCTTAGACCTTTGTACAGGCGGCATAGAGGTACCCCTTTGTGACACTTGGTTAAAACATGTGCATTGCGATGATCCGGTAGTCCAAGCTAATTAGGACAAGGTGCGGGCACTATTAGTATACTATGCATGAGGCTTGCAACTTATAAGATATAATTTACATGATACATATGCTTTATTACTACCGTTGACAAAATTGTTTCTTGTTTTCAAAATCAAAGCTCTAGCACAAATATAGCAATCGATGCTTTCCTCTTTGAAGGACCATTCTTTTACTTTTATGTTGAGTCAGTTCACCTATTTCTCTCCACCTCAAGAAGCAAACACTTGTGTGAACTATGCATTGATTCCTTCATACTTGCATAATGCATTTGTTATATTACTCTATGTTGACAATATCCATGAGATATACATGTTACAAGTTGAAAGCAACCGCTGAAACTTCATCTTCCTTTGTGTTGCTTCAATGCCTTTACTAAGAATTTATTGCTTTATGAGTAACTCTTATGCAAGACTTATTGATGCTTGTCTTGAAGTACTATTCATGAAAAGTCTTTGCTATATGATTCAATTGTTTACTCATTGCATTTACATTGCTTCGAATCGCTGCATTCATCTCATATGCTTACAATAGTATGATCAAGGTTATGATGGCATGTCACTCCAGAAATTATCTTTGTTATCGTTTTACCTGCTCGGGACGAGCAGAACTAAGCTTGGGGATGCTGATACGTCTCCGACGTATCGATAATTTCTTGTGTTCCATGCCACATTATTGATGATATCTACATGTTTTATGCACACTTTATGTCATATTCGTGCATTTTCTGGAACTAACCTATTAACAAGATGCCGAAGAGCCAGTTGCTGTTTTCTGCTGTTTTTGGTTTCAGAAATCCTAGTAAAGAAATATTCTCGGAATTGGACGAAATCAACGCCCAGGTTCCTATTTTGCCCGGAAGCATCCAGAACACACGAGAACCGCCAGAGAGGGGGCACAGGCCCACCAAACCATAGGCCGGCGCGGCCTAGGGGTGGCCCGCGCCCCCCTATAGTGTCCTCACCCCGTTGACCTTCTGACGCCGCCTCTTCGCCTATAAGAAGCCCCTCGACCTAGAACCTCGATACGAAAAAACCACGGTACGAAAAACCTTCCAGAGCCGCCGCCATCGCGAAGCCAAGATCTGGGGGACAGGAGTCTCTGTTCCGGCACGCCGCCGGGACGGGGAAGTGCCCCCGGAAGGCTCCTCCATCGACACCACTGATGGCGTGTAACTCACACGTTCGTTGGGAACCCCAAGAGGAAGGTATGATGCGCACAGCAGCAAGTTTTCCCTCAGAAAGAAACCAAGGTTTATCGAACCAGGAGGAGCCAAGAAGCACGTTGAAGGTTGATGGCGGCGGGATGTAGTGTGGCGCAACACCAGGGATTCCGGCGCCAACGTGGAACCTGCACAACACAACCAAAGTACTTTGCCCCAACGAAACAGTGAGGTTGTCAATCTCACCGGCTTGCTGTAACAAAGGATTAACCGTATTGTGTGGAAGATGATTGTTTGCAGAAAACAGTAAAACAGTATTGCAGTAGATTGTATTTCAGTAAAGAGAATTGGACCGGGGTCCACAGTTCACTAGAGGTGTCTCTCCCATAAGACAAACAGCATGTTGGGTGATCAAATTACAGTTGGGCAATTGACAAATAAAGAGAGCATGACCATGCACATACATATCATGATGAGTATAGTGAGATTTAATTGGGCATTACGACAAAGTACATAGACCGCCATCCAACTGCATCTATGCCTAAAAAGTCCACCTTCAGGTTATCATCCGAACCCCTTCCAGTATTAAGTTGCAAAGCAACAGACAATTGCATTAAGTATTATGCGTAATGTAATCAACAACTACATCCTTAGACATAGCATCAATGTTTTATCCCTAGTGGCAACAGCACAACACAACCTTAGAACTTTCTGTCACACGTCCCAGTGTCAATGCAGGCATGAACCCACTATCGAGCATAAATACTCCCTCTTGGAGTTACAAGCATCTACTTGGCCAGAGCATCTACTAGTAACGGAGAGCATGCAAGATCATAAACAACACATAGATATAACTTTGATAATCAACATAACAAATATTCTCTATTCATCGGATCCCAACAAACGCAACATATAGAATTACAGATAGATGATCTTGATCATGTTAGGCAGCTCACAAGATCCGACAATGATAGCACAATGGGGAGAAGACAACCATCTAGCTACTGCTATGGACCCATAGTCCAGGGGTAGACTACTCACACATCACACCGGAGGCGACCATGGCGGCGTAGAGTCCTCCGGGAGATGAATCCCCTCTCCGGCAGGGTGCCGGAGGCGATCTCCTGGATCCCCCGAGATGGGATCGGCGGCGGCGTCTCAGTAAGGTTTTCCGTATCGTGGCTCTCGGTACTGGGGGTTTCGTCACGGAGGCTTTAAGTAGGCGGAAGGGCAAGTCAGGAGGGGGCACAGGGGCCCCACACCATAGGCCGGCGCGGCCAGGGGGGCCGCGCCGCCCTAGGGTTTGGGCACCCTGTGGCCCCACTTCGTTTCGTCTTCGGACTTCTGGAAGCTTCGTGGAAAAATAGGCCCCTGGGCGTTGATTTCGTCCAATTCCGAGAATATTTCGTTACTAGGATTTCTGAAACCAAAAATAGCAGAAAACAGCAACTGGCACTTCAGCATCTTGTTAATAGGTTAGGTCCAGAAAATGCACGAATATGACATAAAGTGTGCATAAAACATGTAGATAACATCAATAATGTGGCATGGAACATAAGAAATTATCGATACGTCGGAGACGTATCAGCATCCCCAAGCTTAGTTCTGCTCGTCCCGAGCAGGTAAAACGATAACACAGATAATTTCTGGAGTGACATGCCATCATAATCTTGATCATACTATTTGTAAAGCATATGTAGTGAATGTAGCGATCAAAACAATGTATATGACATGAGTAAACAAGTGAATCATATAGTAAAGACTTTTCATGAATAGCACTTCAAGACAAGCATCAATAAGTCTTGCATAAGAGTTAACTCATAAAGCAATAATTCAAAGTAAAAGCATTGAAGCAACACAAAAGAAGATTAAGTTTCAGCGGTTGCTTTCAACTTGTAACATGTATATCTCATGGATATTGTCAACATAGAGTAATATAATAAGTGCAATAAGCAAGTATGTAGGAATCAATGCACAGTTCACACAAGTGTTTGCTTCTTGAGGTGGAGAGAAATAGGTGAACTGACTCAACATTGAAAGTAAAAGAATGGTCCTCCATAGAGGAAAAGCATCGATTGCTATATTTGTGCTAGAGCTTTGATTTTGAAAACATGAAACAATTTTGTCAACGGTAGTAATAAAGCATATGTATCATGTAAATTATATCTTACAAGTTGCAAGCCTCATGCATAGTGTACTAATAGTGCCCGCACCTTGTCCTAATTAGCTTGGACTACCGGATCATCACAATGCACATGTTTTGACCAAGTGTCACAAAGGGGTACCTCTATGCCGCCTGTACAAAGGTCTAAGGAGAAAGCTCGCATTGGATTTCTCGCTATTGATTATTCTTCAACTTAGACATCCATACCGGGACAACATAGACAACAGATAATGGACTCCTCTTTTATGCATAAGCATGTAACAACAATTAATAATTTTCTCATTTGAGATTGAGGATATTTGTCCAAAACTGAAACTTCCACCATGGATCATGGCTTTAGTTAGCGGCCCAATGTTCTTCTCTAACAATATGCATGCTTAACCATAAGGTGGTAGATCTCTCTTACTTCAGACAAGACGGACATGCATAGCAACTCACATGAAATTCAACAAAGAATAGTTGATGGCGTCCCCAGTGAACATGGTTATCGCACAACAAGCAACTTAATAAGAGATAAAGTGCATAATTACATATTCAATACCACAATAGTTTTTAAGCTATTTGTCCCATGAGCTATATATTGCAAAGGTGAATGATGGAATTTTAAAGGTAGCACTCAAGCAATTTACTTTGGAATGGCGGAAAATACCATGTAGTAGGTAGGTATGGTGGACACAAATGGCATAGTGGTTGGCTCAAGTATTTTGGATGCATGAGAAGTATTCCCTCTCGATACAAGGTTTAGGCTAGCAAGGCTTATTTGAAACAAACACAAGGATGAACCGGTGCAGCAAAACTCACATAAAAGACATATTGAAAACATTATAAGACTCTACACCGTCTTCCTTGTTGTTCAAACTCAATACTAGAAATTATCTAGACCTTAGAGAAGCCAAATATGCAAACCAAATTTAAGCATGCTCTATGTATTTCTTCATTAATGGGTGCAAAGCATATGATGCAAGAGCTTAATCATGAGCACAACAATTGCCAAGTATTACATTACCCAAGAAATTTATAGCAATTACTACATGTATCATTTTCCAATTCCAACCATATAACAATTTAACGAAGGAGAAACTTCGCCATGAATACTATGAGTAGAAACCAAGGACATACTTGTCCATATGCAACAGCGGAGCGTGTCTCTCTCCCATAAAGTGAATGCTAGGATCCATTTTATTCAAACAAAACAAAAAACAAAAACAAACCGACGCTCCAAGCAAAGCACATAAGATGTGATGGAATAAAAATATAGTTTCAGGGGAGGAACCTGATAATGTTGTCGATGAAGAAGGGGATGCCTTGGGCATCCCCAAGCTTAGACGCTTGAGTCTTCTTAGAATATGCAGGGGTGAACCACCAGGGCATCCCCAAGCTTAGAGCTTTCACTCTCCTTGATCATGTTGCATCATACTCCTCTCTTGATCCTTGAAAACTTCCTCCACACCAAACTCGAAACAACTTATTAGAGGGTTAGTGCATAATAAAAATTAACATATTCAGAGGTGACACAATCATTCTTAACACTTCTGGACATTGCATAATGCTACTGGACATTAGTGGATCAAAGAAATTCATCTAACATAGCAAAAGAGGCAATGCGAAATAAAAGGCAGAATCTGTCAAAACAGAACAGCTCGTATTGACGAATTTTAAAATGGCACCAGACTTGCTCAAATGAAAATTCTCAAATTGAATGAAAGTTGCGTACATATCTGAGGATCATGCACGTAAATTGGCTTAATTTTCTGAGCTACCTACAGGGAGGTAGACCCAGATTCGTGACAGCAAAGAAATCTGGAACTGCGCAGTAATCCAAATCTAGTACTTACTCTTCTATCAACGGCTTAACTTGGCACAATAAAACACAAAACTAAGATAAGGAGAGGTTGCTACAGTAGTAAACAACTTCCAAGACACAAAATAAAAACAAAGTACTGTAGGTAAAAAAACATGGGTTGTCTCCAATAAGCGCTTTTCTTTAACGCCTTTCAGCTAGGCGCAGAAAGTGTGTATCAAGTATTATCAAGAGACGAAGCATCGTTATCACAAACTCCCCCATCTATGGTGGTACTAAGGGCTTTGTCAATTTTAGGCCTATAATAATATTTCTTTGGTTTAGGCACTTTAGAGACATACATAAACTTTTGCTCCTTACCCACATAAGCTTTTTCTCTAAACTTTATAGATGAAAAGGTTGAACCCAATGTTCCCATAGCCTCTTCTAGTTCACTAATCCTTTGGGTTTGATTATCATAAATAGCACAAGATTCTAAGATGGCGATTCTCTCATTAATTCCACCTAGAGATTTATCAAGTTTATCAGTGCTATCAAGTAATGCTTTCAAAGTAGTATCAATAATTGGAAGGTTTTGCTCTATGGTTTCCAATTTTTTCATAACATCCTCAAGAGAGGTTTCAATTTTAGTTTCATTAACAGGTGGTGTTCCAAATAAACTCTCAATAATGCAACTAGCTTCTAAAGCGGAAGCGCCTAGGAAGTTACCTCCCGCGAGACAATCAAGAACATATCTATTCCAGCTAGAGATACCAACATAAAAATTCCTGAGTAGGATAGTGGTGGAATGTTTCTTAGTGCACCTACAATGAGCATCACTAATTCTATACCAAGCATCTTTTAAACATTCTTCCCCTTGTTGCTTAAACGAACGAACTTCAACTTCAAGATTACTCATTTTAGCAGTAGTAAATAAAGCAAACTAGATAAAGTAAATGCAAGTAACTAATTTTTTTGTGTTTTTGATATAGCAAACAAGATAGCAAATAAAGTAAAACTAGCAACTAATTTTTTTGTATTTTGATTTAGTGCAGCAAACAAAGTAGTAAATAAAACTAAGCAAGACAAAAACAAAGTAAAGAGATTGAGAAGTGGAGACTCCCCTTGCAGCGTGTCTTGATCTCCCCGGCAACGGCGCCAGAAATCTAGCTTGATGGCGTGTAACTCACACGTTCGTTGGGAACCCCAAGAGGAAGGTATGATGCGCACAGCAGCAAGTTTTCCCTCAGAAAGAAACCAAGGTTTATCGAACCAGGAGGAGCCAAGAAGCACGTTGAAGGTTGATGGCGGCAGGATGTAGTGCGGCGCAACACCAGGGATTCCGGCGCCAACGTGGAACCTGCACAACACAACCAAAGTACTTTGCCCCAACGAAACAGTGAGGTTGTCAATCTCACCAGCTTGCTGTAACAAAGGATTAACCGTATTGTGTGGAAGATGATTGTTTGCAGAAAACAGTAAAACAGTATTGCAGTAGATTGTATTTCAGTAATGTAATATCCCAGGTATTGGGGTTACAAAAATAGAGGAAACAGATGTGTGCATTGCATTCATGCATAGAAAATCTGGGGAATTTTCGCGCTTTAAAGTAAAACAGTCACAGTAACTGAAGTTTCACTTGATCTTGGTGGAATTGAAGTAGCTCATCAAGTCAAGCGCTATAAACCTCAATGTGACTTTGTTAAAACCTTGTTTTGGGTAGAGATGATTTGATCAAAGGGGATAGATCAAATGGAACTAATAATCAACACAACAACACTTTAATCAATGATCAATTGCTTGATCTTATAACAGATCATAATAAGGTAATCCTTGCCATAGCATATGAACACCAATTCAACTGCAAACCAAGTAACAATAAAATGGAGAAACCATTCTTCACTTATCTTTTCCATGTCTTAAACTAATCCTTGATCCTAACATGAACCTCATGGTATTCATTCTATTTCAACCTTGGAGACAAGACCAGGAGATCCAACTAAGGAATATAATCCTTCTCTATTCCATATTGTTGCACATCAAACCTAGAGAGGTGAGAGTTCTATAATAATTATTAGAGAAGCAATAACAAACCTTGAGCTAAACCTTGGATATACATCCAAGTATTCAAATCATCATCTTCAAGACAACCCTAGAGAGAGATAACCATTATTGTTAAACATAGACCCTGATGATCACATCAACCTCCATGGAGCCTAATATTAGGTTAGCATTGAAGTCCTTCCCAAATGAGAGAGACCATCCATACTAATCCTAGTTCTATCTATGCAAATATCCAAATGGTTAAACCATCAGTTCTTGAGAGAACTTTAAGTGAATATCTCAGGCATTCTCCTGGGATATAAGCTATTGAGACAACCATAGTCATGACCATCTAAGAAACTATAAGAGAGATATTATGCTTAGTTGATCAAGAAAACACTTGATCATGGAAGTGAAAACCATTACATTAGAAATACCTTAGGAAGCCAGATATTGATCATTATCAAATGAGTGATGATCATAAACCCTAAGAACTTGAGGTAGAGATATTAAGAACAAGTTGATCATGCCTAATCCATGATCATGCTCTTGAGGTATGTGAGGATAAGTTAAACCCTAATATGATTATTAGATATTATTCCCCACATGAAATCATAGGGAGGTAACTAGTAAACAAACCTAGACTTATATCCTAAACCCTAACTTGTGAACCACTTGGTGATCACAAGTAGAATTCTACCACACCTACATTCCACTTATTCTTCATCTAAGAAAGCTTTAGAGTAAAACTCCATACTTGATATGGTGAGAAATCATCAATCCATATGACCAAAGTTAACTATAAAAAGAACTATAACCACTGTAGTTACTTTAATGATAAATTGAGGTTAATAATAGAAGTTAATTGGTAGAAGATAAAACCAATTCTCAAATCCTTAGTAATTAGGGAAGCACATAAGGTATTAAGCAAGTAACCCTTATCATAGATAGGGAGATTAAACTTTAGCCAATGCAATATGGTGTCACCTCATTCATACAAACTAAAAATTATATCTCAACCCTAGTTATGGTATCACTATGGAGATAGCAATATAAACCTAGACCATAATTGAGAATCAAACCCATGGCCATTATGTAAATATCATTAGAACCCTGGTAAGAATATTAATGAAATCTTATGCTTCACTTAATACACCTGAGGAAAACCCCCTGTGATACAACTGGTAAATAAGACCATAAGTGTGTTTATTCACCACTTACCTATACAATTAAGTTCCAACCCATGTGTATTTAGGTAAATCATATTGGGACCCTAGAAGTGTCCATCAATTAAATCTTATGTTTCAAATTGTTAACATATACTTATGCACATCAAATAATAAGCAAGGGATCACTCCCCAAATGGAAACTAAGTCCTGATACTAATCTCTGAAAAACCTTAAGTTCAAAGTATCAACTACAAACATTCCAAAGGATTTGATTCACAAGAGAAACTTAAGAATAAAATGAACACCTCAAACTCATGTTTAATTGAAATTTGGAATAAAGCTTCCAAACATACAAATAAAATAATATATTTGTGTTAAACCATCCAGTGACATAGTGATTCTTCTAAATAGAATTAATAGGATTTAAATAACCAGATACCTGCAAATTCATGTTGAATTTGAATCAGCAAAACATAAAATGAAATTTGAAAACAGAAAATAAAAACAGAAAAAGAAAAGAGGAGAGAAAAACCTACCTGGATTTACCTGGCCGAGCAGCCCATGGAGCAGTCCAGCACCAGAGCCCAACAGGAGCCCAAGGTCCAGCCCACCTCGGCAGCCCAACAGCACGGCCCAAACCCAGCCCGTACCCCTTCGTCCAAAATATCGAGGACGAGTTCATCCTCATCCTCTCCATCGTGCTGGAGGCCACGGCGACGCCGTGTTCTGCTTCTCCCTCTCGCTGGCGTCCTCTCCTCGCTCGGTGTCTTGACGAGGCACGCGCCCAGGCGCCGTATAAAAGCTCTGGACGAACCCTAGTCGCCCTCTTCTCCCTCGCTGTCACAATTTTTCCCTCTGGACGAAACCCTAGTCGCCCAGCTTCCGACCATCGTCGTCGGTAGGGACTTCCCCAGACCTCTCCGTGACCACCATTAGCACCGCCATGGTCGACAAGCTCTCCGTGCAAGAGGAATCGATCCCGGAGGCCCTCAGTCGCCGGAGGGAGCTCGTTCCCTTTCGCCGGTCACCTCCAGCAAACCGGCGATTGCCGTCGATTAGGACCACCTCCGGCCACGCCGTCAAGCCCTACAGCCTCCTGGTGAGCTTCCGCATCTCACCGTGCCCCTGACCTGCTCGATTATGCCCTGTAGCACCGTCTCGTCGCCGTTCCTTCGCTGCCGCCACAGCACATCATCGCCGGTCAAGCTCCGGTGGTCATTAGCGGGCGGCGCTGGTACTGTTAGATTCGCCGTGTCATGCTGGGTATCGTGGAGTGGTTGGCTTGCCCGCGGGAGCAGCCCAGCGCCGGCGACCGTCGGCAACTGGCCGTTGGCCAGCCTTTCCCTGCCACCTCGATGCCACCGTGGCGGATGATGTGGCTAGGACCCCACCAGTCATTGACTGTGGGTGTACCCTGGCCGGGTGTGTTTAGCCAATTCATTTCAAATTTAAATTCCAGAAAATACTGCAACTTCAAACAATTATAGAAAAATCATATTAACTCAGAAAAATAAAAATAAGACATCAAAATTCTTATAAAAGTAAATTCTATTTAATAAAAATATAATATGAAATTTTTATTTTTAATAAAAATTTAATTAGTTAATACTTGTTATTTAAGCCTTATTTATTAATTCTAAATTCAATTCAAACTCCAATAATTAGGAAAAATATTTAAAATAAATAAAAACCAGTAAAGTAAATAAAGAAAACATTAACCCTAATTTTCTTTATTTGTAACTTATTTAATCTTTAATGTTGGAATTTAAAACTTAATTAATAATTGTCCTAATTATTAATTGTTCAAAAATAACAAGATGCCAAGTCCTATGTTATTTTAATTTCAAAGTCAATAATAACTTCAACCTTTTTATGAAGTTATTAACCTAAGAACAACATAGTAATTAGGAAACCCTAATTACTATTAAATGAAATCACAACCTTACCAGTTCATGTGAAAACCCTAAAACCCTAAATTCATTTGGAACCCTAGTTCTATTATTACATGTGAACCATAATTTGCTTCTAACCTAAACCCAAGGTTAGAACAGGTGATCATGGTACCTTATTTTAATTCATAGAGCCATCATTAGCAACTAAAGGACATTCATATGTCCACATAAAATGTAGAAGGCCTACCACTAATATCTGGGTATCCCATGTGTTTATCATCATCAGACCTAAACAATCCAGTAGGGTCAACCAAGTGTAAACCCTAAATCCTATTACCAAAGTCATCATCCTTGTTTATCCCTATTTAGCATCACACCATTGGTATGAACCCTAATAGCAACCATACCTACTATTTTACCTTACATAACCCTGTTCCACTAAACCCTACTAGTGTGAGATACTATTCCACCATCCTACTTAGAAGTCAATTATTCCTTACTTAATAGAACCAACAGTAAAACCTAGACCACCTTAAACCTAATTGCAATACTTCTTAATATTTAAGAAGTATGTTCTTCAAAAGTTATTCTTTTGAAGTAATTAAAGAATCATCATCAAAACTGCCTAATAGGACCTATAGACAATAGCCATCGATCACCAGCAAAGTAGCACCAACCTTTATAGCACCCATATGTAATTAATTGCTTAGGATGCCTAGGCATAACTCCACCTACTATTAATGAATCCAACTCTGTTGTGATCCATCTAGTACTTACTCCATAAACTAGATGAAACCATAATCAACCATAAAACCCCACCAACCTAATTATCATACTTGTTCTTTATTCAAGAACATGTTCTTCAAAAGTTATTATTTTTAAATATATAATAAGTAATCATCAACCATGCAATATTAGACTTAAAATTGACAACTGTTCTTTCCTTATTATACAATTACTATTCCTGGGTGTGTATGATTGTTACTACTCATTTTGCCACATGTTTATGATACCATGCAACCAACCCTAAATAAGAACCTTGTTTGTGAATCACTCTAAAAGTGCAACACACCCTGAACTAATCATTACCACTTACTGATCCTAAATCATCGGGGTTAGGCCACGCTTAGAGAGATTGCATCTCATACTTATGCATTATTGCATCCTTGCCAATCTTTTAAACATCGTCCTTACCGGACGATGATGCTATTTCAGAATTTGGAGTTATTGCGTATCGAAGACCTTGCCTGCATAATCTTGCAGTCAAGAAAGGCAAGTTCATCGCTTGCTCATGTCATTTGAGTATTTTTACCAAATTACTTGCAAAGTATTATGTTTATCACTATCGCATGAAAAGCAAAACCACTATTTTCATAACTATGAATATGACTATGTGGTGGGCAATGGAACCATGGATTGTGTTGATATGGTGGAGGTTCCATTGCAAGGGTTAATATCCATCTAGGATTAACAACAAATGTCGTCCAGTGATTCTTGTGTCGTAATACCCGTATTAACCATAAGATCCGGAGTGGGATGGAGTAGTCAAAAGTGTTTCCACCTCTCGTTCATCAACGGATGCGCTTTACCGTAGTACACTTGTAATCCAAGGGGGCAAGCGGTGAGGCTGGGGAGTCCTAAGTCCCCACGGCATAGTCCGTAGTACACTTGTCGCCCGAAGGAGCAAGCGGTGAGGCTGGGGAGTCCTAAGTCCCCACGGTATTGCGGTCTAGGATGGGTTGCAGCTACCGGCGTAGGAGTGTATGGTAGAGCCCAGCACTAACGTCGTGGTCGGGGTCCACCTTGAAATCTACAGGAATAATGGGACCGACGTGGACCCAGGGTCGGGGCATGCAACAAAGGGTGGGTGTTCGAGGTAGCGGAGGAACATGATTGGCTAGACCTTATACCGGGCCTCACACCAAAGGAAGTGTGGACGGGAACATATGCCCGGTTGGCACCAAGGTTAAGATCTCTTATGGGTAAAGCAACACACCTCTGCAGAGTGTAAAGAACCGTGACCTGTCACTCCCTGTTCCGGGATATGGAACTGCGAACGCGGCCGGAAAGGAGCTCCATGAAGTTCTAGTAAACCGGTGAAGGCTGACGGACATAGTTCTTCTGAATAAAAGCAACCTTTTGAAGAAATGATTATGAAAACCTGCATTGGTATTAGACTTTCTGGTCTAATGCCGTAGCTAGTGCATTAAACACCTCTTTCCTATAATGAACTTGTTGAGTACGCTCGTACTCATCCCACTCTTAAATCCCCTGCTTAGATATGGAGGCATCGAAGGAGGATCTACAGTGCAACTCGAAGGCCAAGGAGCCAACAACTACTTCACAAGACAGGACCCTGTCAATGGAGTCAGATACCACATCCATCAAGGAGAAAACCTAGTTTAGTCATAGAAGTGAACTAGCTTCCTAAACCTAGCTCCTATTTAGCTAGAATCTATTCTTAGCCTCTATAGCTAGGTAAATACTCTACAAATAGAGTTCGTGATAGGATTAGACTACGAGTCGTTCTTCTGGAGTTTATTTGCAGATTTACCTCATTGTAAAGTAGGAGGCTGTGTTGATCTTATGTAATAGAGTCAGAATTGTAATTCTATAGACATGCCTTGGACCCACATATGTTTCTGTTGTACCACTCTGAGCGATATAATACTAGTGGAACGGTGTTTCATTGGTGTTATATCAGACTTGCATACTACACCATGCAGTGGTATGCCGGGTCACCACAGTTGGTATCAGAGCAAATGCTTTGACCCTAGGATTAAAACCCTTTAAAGGAGACCTATAGGATTGGTAGTGTCTATAGGAAGTTGTCCTAGGCAAACCAAATACTTCTTATGACTTAAGATGGATATTCACTTGAGAATAATCCTGACACACTTGAGTCAACATTTCTTACCTATCTTTCCTAAGTAAAGTTAGATAGTTAATCCCAAGTAGGTAGTATACCATTAAGTCCTTAAAACAATAGATGAGTAGATCACAGTTGGTATACAATACATGGTAGTCCAAAGAGAGGATACAACCATAAGGAAGATATCCTATTGGAAGATGTGTACCAGCACATGTTATAGTTAAATAAGAATTACTCAGACCTGCACTAAAAATAATATCAAGTGATGAAGATAATTATGATGTCCTAATAGAAGAGGTAGACCAAGTTAAGTAATGGGTAAGTAAAATTTATCTAAAAATTGTGAAACAACTGATAGTAAGGGATGAATATAAGTTATACGAGGTAGTATAAACCATGATGAGTCAATCATGGGAGGTAAGGAAGAGATATAGGAATAAAATATGTCTACTTCCATGGTAGGGATAGTAATCATATAAGATTCACCTGAGAATCATTATGTGATGGAGTAGAACATCATAAAGATTTAGGAGGAAAACAATAAGAAGCCAGTTGTTCAACAATAGTGCAAGAATTGTGTTCCAAAACCATGGGAAGTGTGCCAAGTGACGAGGGAATACCTCGGCAATGCCTACGTATTGTAGACTAGGGTTTTCGGGAAGAGCGACGATGGAGATTCCGGGGACGAGATTAGGCACACGACGTACCCAGCTTCGGGTCCCCTCGGTGGAGGATCCCTACGTGCTGCTAGCAATCCAGTATATGAGTATAATATGTTTACATGGTGTCGCCATAGGCGGATCTATGTTGTCTAGATTCTGTCTATCTGTTGTCCTCCTAATTTCGGGTGCCCTGGCTAGCTTTATATATGCAACCAGCCTAGGGTTTTACAAGAGTCCTAGTCGACTACTTCTTCGGGTTGCCTTGTTGGGCCTTCTCTCCATATTGGGTCTTCTCCATATTGGGCCGAGCCAGGTATACTAATAATGGGTATCCGAAGGGTATGCCCATGTCAGTAGCCCCCGAGTTTATAGGGAAGTCGAAGACTTGCGTAGAAACTCCAAGCATAACCATCTCTGAAGTCGAAGAAATACAAGGCGAGGTCCATGTCGTAGATCATGTGTAGCGTAGATGATGTCGACGATTCTTGAAATTATCGGGTGCGCGGCAGCGCTCCCGATGGGAGTAGCCCCCGAGTCTATGGGCAAGTGCTTGCACTTGGGCATAGACTCAAGTTGTACTACTCGATGAAGAACTTAACTATATTTCTGGAAGACTTGATGAAATCCATGTGCTCCCGATGGGAGTAGGCTCCACTCGAGTCATAGAATCGAGTTGAGTCTACAAACCTTGATCATTGTAGATGCTGTCGAAGTTACTTTTCTATCGGGTGCGCGACCAGCGCTCCCGATGGGAGTAGCCCCCGAGGCTACAGCCAAGTGTTTGCACTTGGGTGTAGGCTCAAATTGCTTTTAATCGACTCCACAATTTTTCTCTTTCTTGTATCTTATCGAGAGGGTAAACAATGCTCTCGATAAGAGTAGCCCCCGAGCCTATGAACAGGTGCTTGCACCTAGCATAGGCTCAAGTTGTACTACTCAATAAAGAACTTGGCGCAGCCCCTCTTTTTATCGACTCCAAGCCGTTGCTATTTTTATTTGACATCCATATCTATATTGTACAGGGATAATGGTAGTTGGGGCTAGTTCATCTGACGGATCAGGTACTAGTTAACTGCTCTAGTGGCAATCCGCAAAAACCTACTTCAAGATCACGTCCCCGGACATGATCTCGGGATACTGGTGTTAACTCGACAGGTGCCGCTTAAGGTCTTACCATTCTGTCGAGTCCCAGTCATGTTTTATCGGGTACCTAACGCGTCCGTTAGGATTTTTCTTCGTATCTGTTGATACGGAAAAAAGTAGCAGAGCGCAGTCTTCGGCGATGCCACGCCCAGCAGAACGGATCTGGGGTCTTACCTTCGCAAATTTGCGGCATTCAGAAATTGATCGCAACTTTGGCGTTCTGAGAATATATTGGCGAGTGCCTTATTCGGCTGAAGCAATGACCCATTTTGCGGGTTCCTGTATTTTTCTCTCGGGCTTGATGAGACAGCCGAATACATTGGTTATTCTATATTGTCGGGTATATCACCAATGCTCTTGCTCGGAACAATATGACGAGTCAATGGACCCGAAGATTTGTCCATCCTCTTTTTTTTTTTTTTTTTTTTTTTTTTTTTTTTTTGGTTCCTCCTTGATGAAAATTTCGTCGGGTCCTCCTTGAGGACAATTCTTCGGGTCCTCCTTGAGGACAATTCTTCGGGACCTCCTTGAAGATAATTCTTCGAGACCTCCTTGAGGATAATTCTTCGGGACCTTCTTGAAGATAATTTTTCGGGACCTCCTTGAAGATAATTTTTCGGGACCTCCTTAAAGATAATTCTTCGGGACCTCCTTAAAGATAATTCTTCGGCACCTCCTTGAAGATAATTTTTCGGGACCTTCTCTTTTTTTGAAGACAATTTCGTCGAGTTCTCCCTGTAGACAATTTCATCGGGTTCTCTCTTATATATTTTGAATTTTGCTTTCTCCTGCACAAATAAACAAACTTTTTCTATCTTTTCCTTGACTCTCTTTTTCGCATGCGGTGTCAGATGCTCGTATTCGATGATATGTAAAGTGAATATATGTCGCGCAGCCCCCGAGCGTCGGGTGCGACGAAAGTAAATGATAATCAACTTTATGTAAAACAAAGGAACACTTAGCTTATTGGGCACGACGGAGTCGATGCGATGAAGTCTTCGAGTGCCGAGAAGAAGTCGAGCCGAAGTAGAAAACATCAAATAGTGAAAATAGATGTCGCCAAATTATTGATGAAGAAATAGCCAAGCCCCCGAGCACTGCTGGGGCGATGTCATGATTGTTGTTTAGACGCCTTGTCACAGTTGTTACTCGAGGCGAAGTCATGATCGGGCCCCCGAGTATTTAGCCATGATGTCGAAAGAAGTTAACGGAGTCACGGCGTCATATAAGGTAAAGCCATTTAGGATGAAGCCATTCTTCATAATATAATATGAGCCCATGAAGATGAATCGAAGATGAAGTATTTGAGATGAATCCATATTGAAGATTATGCCATTAAATATAGATCATATATTGAAGATGAATCTGCCGATATCATAGAGGATGAATCCATTGACCCGAAGAATCCCGTAATAACCATAGAAGATGAATCCGCTGATATCATAAAGGACGAATCCATTGATCCGAAGAATCCGGTAATAACCATAGAAGATGAATTCATTGACCCGGAAACGCATCGGGTAATATTGTATGAATGGACCAATAATAAACAAAAGAAAACCAATCCAGTAATCCGAAGAAAATAAATCCACTAAGCCGAAGAAAATAAAGCCACTAAGTCGAAGAAAATAATTCCACTGAGCCGAAGAAAATAATTCCACTGAGCCGGAGAAGATATATCCAGAACCGAAGAAAAGAATTTCACCAAGTAACCGAGTATATTTGTACTTTAAGTCATGCAAGCTCCAGAATCTTTTTTTATCAACGAGTTCCTGTCTGGTTTTTAGCTCATGATTGTTCCAGTGAAATATGCATACATAATAGATGTGCATGTGCTCGTGGGGTTAGAACCAAATAAAATAATGAATGAAATAATCAGACACATTGAGCAGTAAAAAAGGAACCCGCTCTGCAGATACGTACTAATAGATGATAATACTTAACTTTTATTTTTCTGCGGGAGTAGACCGATCAGATCTTGGAACTTGCGAATAGCTAGGGTCTTTTTTCTTCTATGGCACACGGCTTCAATCGCCGCTGGTCTTCCGCGTGAGATGCTCTAATTCCGATTAACTCACAGTGAAGCTGGGTTGTTTTCGGCAATATCCGCCATCGATGAGCCGACGAAAGTCATTCGATTGCTGATGACGCCGGCCATATGCGATCCAGTCAGCACCATCTCTGATGTGCCTGATATTGCTCCGTGTTTGCTGTTTCATAGCAACTCGAAAATTAATGCCGGTGATCAGCCGTGCAGCTTGGGAGATACACTGTATGAGGCTTCCGAGGAAATCCTCAGCTTTTTCCATTGGTCTAGTTGCTCCGAGTCAATATGTCTACTCCAACCTCATCCAAGTTCATGGTTGTTCCCGATTAAACATGCACACAAAATATCATAGAAAGATATATACATGTACGTGGAAGATTAGATCAAAACGATGGGACGCATGGATGGTCAGTGCAAATAAATTAAACATCTGGGTGAATAATAATGAGAGAAAATATTGAAAAGCAAACTCATCTGTACGAGCGTATGGATGTTCCTCTGCCCAAGCAAGGCAGCCTGCGCGAGTCTGTGGCTCGTACGGCCACATCGTCCATGAATCCCGTCAGAGTAACACGCATCCACTCTATGCGTATCAATTACTGATCCCTTTGCTATTGGAACTTGTGCCATGGTTGATAGGATTGATCTTGGTCAGGGTTTTCTCTTGGTCTTCACGTGTGACTTGTCTGGCTGAATAGATCTTTTGGTCTCAACTTAACTGCAGCGCTCGCCGGTTGTATTGTAGTACTCGACAAACATGTCTTTGTTGGTACTTTGTCTTGCTGGTTTCCGCCTCGAACGATTTAGTTTGCAAGTCTGGACCCAACGGAACTTAAAACGACCGCGCATCGCGTGCGCAAACGATGAAGCTGAGCATGCCGCAACTAATTTAATCGGCAATCAGCGATCTGGCTTTTGAAGATGACAAAATCCAACGAGCCGCCGGATGAAGTAGTTGATGATGAACTCGATGATTTTATGCCCAGGCTGAACATTGTTGATGATGAACTTGACGGATCCCGCCCGGATGACAAAATCCAGTCGTCGCCAATTCCCACAGACGGCGCCAATTGACGAGGGAATACCTCGGCAATGCCTACGTATTGTAGACTAGGGTTTTCGGGAAGAGCGACGATGGAGATTCCGGGGACGAGATTAGGCACACGACGTACCCAGCTTCGGGTCCCCTCGGTGGAGGATCCCTACGTGCTGCTAGCAATCCAGTATATGAGTATAATATGTTTACATGGTGTCGCCATAGGCGGATCTATGTTGTCTAGATTCTGTCTATCTGTTGTCCTCCTAATTTCGGGTGCCCTGGCTAGCTTTATATATGCAACCAGCCTAGGGTTTTACAAGAGTCCTAGTCGACTACTTCTTCGGGTTGCCTTGTTGGGCCTTCTCTCCATATTGGGTCTTCTCCATATTGGGCCGAGCCAGGTATACTAATAATGGGTATCCGAAGGGTATGCCCATGTCACCAAGCATATCATGAACATAGTCTTATGATAGGAACACTAGGAAGTATAGGAGCTACATCCCAATAGTTATGTGTTTAGAATAACCATGTTAGAACCCAGAGATATTATGTGAAGTAGTCCACAACCAAATGGAAGTTAAGTTAGTACTTCCAAAGGAAATTAGGTTAACCTTAGCTATCCTAGACCACTTTGTTTCAAGTTTATCTCATTGCAAATGTGCAATTAAGGTAAAGGGTGAGAGAAATAGTAATATTCCATATACTCGTGCTAAGTATCACGATATAAACCTATCTTATGTGGTGTTATATATTACACATCAGAGCCTGATGTTTAGAGATGTCTTACTCAACAATCATATTCAGGCTTATGATGGTGTGTATTATATGCACAAAGCTGAATCTTCTTGGATTTTATTGGAATTTCATTGTTTGACTAGATCCATACATGAAGTTTGACTTTGATATGCAAATGCATGTTGCAATATCAAGTCCTTACTAGGTGCTATAGATCTAGAGGGTAATGGTAAATGTGTGAGGAAGTGAAGAATTCTAAAGATTCCGAAGATAAGATGAAGGTTCATCAGAAGAAATGAATAAAGTTGTGGGAAGCAACCACAATACTCTGAAGGAAGTACAATCAGAAACTCATGCTTACCTCAATAGAGGAGTACTTTAGTACGAAAGAAGCATGAAGGTGAGAAAGATAATGATTATGGTGAAGCTCAACAAGCAGATCCATAATTAATATAGAAGAGGGAATGCATGGGAAATCACCTTGGATACTATATTCATAGTGGTTTTCTTGCAAAATAAACCCTGAATGAAGAAAGATGACCTATGAAACCATAGCAGATATAAGAAGACCATAGTTGATATCAGAAGACCACAATTGGTATAGGATCAATATTGCGAGATAAAGCAGAAGATGTCTCGTCCAGTTGATCAGAACCTATAATAGAATCCATTTTTAGATATCAAATAGCCACAGTTGGTATAATAACCACAGCTGGTATCAGTTGGTATTACAAATAGTCCACGATTTAATTAGTTGTAACAAAAGTTTGTGAACAAATAAAAATCTTGTCAGCCCAATAGCTAGATTTATAAACATTTAGTCAAAGGATTCACATTGGATGTCCACAATTGAGTGGATACACCACAAATTTTCTTCGCAAAACCTTAGAGGAATATAAATTATAAACAAGACCTATACCAATATTCTAACCATCAATCCAATAGTTGGAAGAAAAGGAGTTGAAGACCATAAGAAAATTCTAAGGGGTAGAGTAATGATTGAGCTGGATATACAAGTACTCAATACTTTAAGCTAGATCGAAGCAGAAGGTCTGAACTGAGAGGAAGTTCGATCTTATTTTCATAAGATTATTGAACACTACTTTCAGAAAGATGTCAGACCAGAAGTCGAGGTTCATACCTCGAGGAAGTAAGAAGTGAACTTTAACTTGAGAAAGTGAGTAGTATTTACTCAGAAGTACGAAAGCTCAAGAAAGTCAAGCATAAAGAAGTTGGATGAAGAAAATACCATAGACCAAATACAACTCAAGGAGGCCAAAGACTGAAGTAGATGACCATACCAAAACTAAAGTCTAGTTGAATGATTCCTTTCATGGAACCTAAATAACCCAAAATAATTATAGGTATCAACTATAATCCCTGATTGGATGGACTAAATGAGTCTAATCCATTCTTAGAGGAATACACCATCATGATCAATTCCATAGTAAGTACCTCACCAAGTACTATTATTGCAGTTTTGGTAGTAAAGGAAAAACAAAGACCTATTTTATCAAATAGGAGAATGTTATCCAATTAGTCCTCAATTAAGACTGTCAGGACAAGAAGAAGTCCCAATAATTGAATATTCAAGGAGAGAGGAAACAAGCTAATAATATTGGAGGAAATCATGGAAGTAAAGGAAGTAATAGTTGTTTGATGACAAACCCTAATGGATTCCAGGAAGAATCTGGACAAGGGATATATTCAATTATATCCAGTGAGATCACCAAGGAGTTTGAGAAAAGATGTAGTCTGCACAAGTCAGATCCACACCCCGAAACGTGAGAGATATCAAACTTCGAGGACGAAGTTTAGTTTAAGGGGTAGAGACTGTAATATCCCAGGTATTGGGGTTACAAAAATAGAGGAAACAGATGTGTGCATTGCATTCATGCATAGAAAATCTGGGGAATTTTCGCGCTTTAAAGTAAAACAACACAAAGAATCAAGTTTCACTTGATCTTGGTGGAATTGAAGTAGCTCATCAAGTCAAGCGCTATAAACCTCAATGTGACTTTGTTAAAACCTTGTTTTGGGTAGAGATGATTTGATCAAAGGGGATAGATCAAATGGAACTAATAATCAACACAACAACACTTTAATCAATGATCAATTGCTTGATCTTATAACAGATCATAATAAGGTAATCCTTGCCATAGCATATGAACACCAATTCAACTGCAAACCAAGTAACAATAAAATGGAGAAACCATTCTTCACTTATCTTTTCCATGTCTTAAACTAATCCTTGATCCTAACATGAACCTCATGGTATTCATTCTATTTCAACCTTGGAGACAAGACCAGGAGATCCAACTAAGGAATATAATCCTTCTCTATTCCATATTGTTGCACATCAAACCTAGAGAGGTGAGAGTTCTATAATAATTATTAGAGAAGCAATAACAAACCTTGAGCTAAACCTTGGATATACATCCAAGTATTCAAATCATCATCTTCAAGACAACCCTAGAGAGAGATAAACATTATTGTTAAACATAGACCCTGATGATCACATCAACCTCCATGGAGCCTAATATTAGGTTAGCATTGAAGTCCTTCCCAAATGAGAGAGACCATCCATACTAATCCTAGTTCTATCTATGCAAATATCCAAATGGTTAAACCATCAGTTCTTGAGAGAACTTTAAGTGAATATCTCAGGCATTCTCCTGGGATATAAGCTATTGAGACAACCATAGTCATGACCATCTAAGAAACTATAAGAGAGATATTATGCTTAGTTGATCAAGAAAACACTTGATCATGGAAGTGAAAACCATTACATTAGAAATACCTTAGGAAGCCAGGATATTGATCATTATCAAATGAGTGATGATCATAAACCCTAAGAACTTGAGGTAGAGATATTAAGAACAAGTTGATCATGCCTAATCCATGATCATGCTCTTGAGGTATGTGAGGATAAGTTAAACCCTAATATGATTATTAGATATTATTCCCCACATGAAATCATAGGGAGGTAACTAGTAAACAAACCTAGACTTATATCCTAAACCCTAACTTGTGAACCACTTGGTGATCACAAGTAGAATTCTACCACACCTACATTCCACTTATTCTTCATCTAAGAAAGCTTTAGAGTAAAACTCCATACTTGATATGGTGAGAAATCATCAATCCATATGACCAAAGTTAACTATAAAAAGAACTATAACCACTGTAGTTACTTTAATGATAAATTGAGGTTAATAATAGAAGTTAATTGGTAGAAGATAAAACCAATTCTCAAATCCTTAGTAATTAGGGAAGCACATAAGGTATTAAGCAAGTAACCCTTATCATAGATAGGGAGATTAAACTTTAGCCAATGCAATATGGTGTCACCTCATTCATACAAACTAAAAATTATATCTCAACCCTAGTTATGGTATCACTATGGAGATAGCAATATAAACCTAGACCATAATTGAGAATCAAACCCATGGCCATTATGTAAATATCATTAGAACCCCTGGTAAGAATATTAATGAAATCTTATGCTTCACTTAATACACCTGAGGAAAACCCCCTGTGATACAACTGGTAAATAAGACCATAAGTGTGTTTATTCACCACTTACCTATACAATTAAGTTCCAACCCATGTGTATTTAGGTAAATCATATTGGGACCCTAGAAGTGTCCATCAATTAAATCTTATGTTTCAAATTGTTAACATATACTTATGCACATCAAATAATAAGCAAGGGATCACTCCCCAAATGGAAACTAAGTCCTGATACTAATCTCTGAAAAACCTTAAGTTCAAAGTATCAACTAAAAACATTCCAAAGGATTTGATTCACAAGAGAAACTTAAGAATAAAATGAACACCTCAAACTCATGTTTAATTGAAATTTGGAATAAAGCTTCCAAACATACAAATAAAATAATATATTTGTGTTAAACCATCCAGTGACATAGTGATTCTTCTAAATAGAATTAATAGGATTTAAATAACCAGATACCTGCAAATTCATGTTGAATTTGAATCAGCAAAACATAAAATGAAATTTGAAAACAGAAAATAAAAACAGAAAAAGAAAAGAGGAGAGAAAAACCTACCTGGATTTACCTGGCCGAGCAGCCCATGGAGCAGTCCAGCACCAGAGCCCAACAGGAGCCCAAGGTCCAGCCCACCTCGGCAGCCCAACAGCACGGCCCAAACCGAGCCCGTACCCCTTCGTCCAAAATATCGAGGACGAGTTCATCCTCATCCTCTCCATCGTGCTGGAGGCCACGGCGACGCCGTGTTCTGCTTCTCCCTCTCGCTGGCGTCCTCTCCTCGCTCGGTGTCGTGACGAGGCACGCGCCCAGGCGCCGTATAAAAGCTCTGGACGAACCCTAGTCGCCCTCTTCTCCCTCGCTGTCACAATTTTTCCCTCTGGACGAAACCCTAGTCGCCCAGCTTCCGACCATCGTCGTCGGTAGGGACTTCCCCAGACCTCTCCGTGACCACCATTAGCACCGCCATGGTCGACAAGCTCTCCGTGCAAGAGGAATCGATCCCGGATGCCCTCAGTCGCTGGAGGGAGCTCGTTCCCTTTCGCCGGTCACCTCCAGCAAACCGGCGATTGCCGTCGATTAGGACCACCTCCGGCCACGCCGTCAAGCCCTACAGCCTCCTGGTGAGCTTCCGCATCTCACCGTGCCCCTGACCTGCTCGATTATGCCCTGTAGCACCGTCTCGTCGCCGTTCCTTCGCCGCCGCCACAGCACATCATCGCCGGTCAAGCTCCGGTGGTCATTAGCGGGCGGCGCTGGTACTGTTAGATTCGCCGTGTCATGCTGGGTATCGTGGAGTGGTTGGCTTGCCCGCGGGAGCAGCCCAACGCCGGCGACCGTCGGCAACTGGCCGTCGGCCAGCCTTTCCCTGCCACCTCGACGCCACCGTGGCGGATGATGTGGCTAGGACCCCACCAGTCATTGACTGTGGGTGTACCCTGGCCGGGTGTGTTTAGCCAATTCATTTCAAATTTAAATTCCAGAAAATACTGCAACTTCAAACAATTATAGAAAAATCATATTAACTCAGAAAAATAAAAATAAGACATCAAAATTCTTATAAAAGTAAATTCTATTTAATAAAAATATAATATGAAATTTTTATTTTTAATAAAAATTTAATTAGTTAATACTTGTTATTTAAGCCTTATTTATTAATTCTAAATTCAATTCAAACTCCAATAATTAGGAAAAATATTTAAAATAAATAAAAACCAGTAAAGTAAATAAAGAAAACATTAACCCTAATTTTCTTTATTTGTAACTTATTTAATCTTTAATGTTGGAATTTAAAACTTAATTAATAATTGTCCTAATTATTAGTTGTTCAAAAATAACAAGATGCCAAGTCCTATGTTATTTTAATTTCAAAGTCAATAATAACTTCAACCTTTTTATGAAGTTATTAACCTAAGAACAACATAGTAATTAGGAAACCCTAATTACTATTAAATGAAATCACAACCTTACCAGTTCATGTGAAAACCCTAAAACCCTAAATTCATTTGGAACCCTAGTTCTATTATTACATGTGAACCATAATTTGCTTCTAACCTAAACCCAAGGTTAGAACAGGTGATCATGGTACCTTATTTTAATTCATAGAGCCATCATTAGCAACTAAAGGACATTCATATGTCCACATAAAATGTAGAAGGCCTACCACTAATATCTGGGTATCCCATGTGTTTATCATCATCAGACCTAAACAATCCAGTAGGGTCAACCAAGTGTAAACCCTAAATCCTATTACCAAAGTCATCATCCTTGTTTATCCCTATTTAGCATCACACCATTGGTATGAACCCTAATAGCAACCATACCTACTATTTTACCTTACATAACCCTGTTCCACTAAACCCTACTAGTGTGAGATACTATTCCACCATCCTACTTAGAAGTCAATTATTCCTTACTTAATAGAACCAACAGTAAAACCTAGACCACCTTAAACCTAATTGCAATACTTCTTAATATTTAAGAAGTATGTTCTTCAAAAGTTATTCTTTTGAAGTAATTAAAGAATCATCATCAAAACTGCCTAATAGGACCTATAGACAATAGCCATCGATCACCAGCAAAGTAGCACCAACCTTTATAGCACCCATATGTAATTAATTGCTTAGGATGCCTAGGCATAACTCCACCTACTATTAATGAATCCAACTCTGTTGTGATCCATCTAGTACTTACTCCATAAACTAGATGAAACCATAATCAACCATAAAACCCCACCAACCTAATTATCATACTTGTTCTTTATTCAAGAACATGTTCTTCAAAAGTTATTCTTTTTAAATATATAATAAGTAACGAATGAAGCCTGGTGACCGGGTGTATACGTGAGCACGTGGTGAGATACTGACACGTGTCCGACGGTGTTAGTTTAGCCGTTACCGTGCGAATTTTTGGCGTATGCAATGATGATTCTGGGACACCACCGCTAGCTGACCTGCACAAAGAAAGCGAAGCCGACCAAGATCCCAACTCGCCCAAGCTCGCCCTCTCCCCCTCTGCTCGACCGTGTCCAAGCTCCTGACGCGCATCCATTGATTCGACGTTGTCCACAGCCGTGCGTCGTCCGCTGGCCGGAGGACGCGGGATCTGGTCCGCCAACACGACCTGGTCCGCTCGTCGACTCGATTTGGACTGTCATGGCCAACCATCGAGCTCGCCCTTTATCCCTGTCTTCAACCGTACGCAGCGGCTCCCTCTTCCCCAGTCCCGGCCGAGGCGGTCCAGGAGGGACGACGCCGCCCGTATTTCGCGTCGCGCTGCCGTCGTGCCGCCCGGCCACACCAAATCGTCGAGCGCCGCCAGCTCTGCTGCTGCCCGCTCGCCGCCCATCTCCGACCGCGGCCCCGCGCTGTCCGGATGCGGCCGTGCCGCCCATCCGACCGCGCGCTGCTGCTCCTCTCCCCCGCCGGAGGCCTGCTCGCCCGACCACGCTCGACCGCGCCGCCGCCGCCCCGGCCTCCTCCGCCTTCTCGCGCCGCCTCCGGATGCCGGCGCGCCCGGCTCGCGGGATGCGTCTGCGGTGCCGTGGCGGGGCGGTGCTCTGGAGAAGGTCGTGCTGCAGCCCATCCGGGAGATCTCCGGCGCCGTGCAGCTGCCCGGCTCCAAGTCGCTCTCCAACCGGATCCTTCTCCTCTCCGCCTTGTTCGAGGTGAGAAAACAAGCAGACAAAGCCCCTCTCCCTACTTCTCCCCTTTGTGTGAATTGGGTGCCGAGATGGTTTAGGAGCACCTTATCATGCTTGGTGCTCGTGAGATCATAAGATTTTTTTCTTTTTACTTAAAACGATCTAGCCATAGGATTTAGTTCAAGGTTACTCTTCTTAGTAGCCAATTCCTATATTCGTTTATCGAATCGTTAGAATTATGTAGTTAGTTGGATCAATATTATATGTGGCCTTGGATGAGCAAAAGTCAGTTTATTCACTTTCCACTCATCGGAATATTATAGTGCAGCATGCCCTGTCAACTTATTTGCAGTACGATAAGCAATTGAAACTGCTTTGCTTCGCTGTCATCTCTTGCTGATCATTAACTGGCTTTTGCTCATCAGGGAACAACGGTTGTGGATAACCTGTTGAACAGCGAGGATGTCCACTACATGCTCGAGGCCCTGGACGCGCTTGGGCTCTCAGTGGAAGCAGACAAAGTTGCAAAAAGAGCTGTAGTCGTCGGCTGCGGCGGCAGGTTCCCGATTGAAAAGGATGCCAAGGAGGAAGTAAAGCTCTTCTTGGGCAACGCTGGAACTGCAATGCGGCCATTGACGGCAGCTGTAGTAGCTGCTGGTGGAAATGCGACGTATGTTTCAGTTATGTTCTTGATGGAGTACCAAGAATGATGGAGCGTCCTATCGGTGACTTAGGTGTCGGTTTGAAACAACTAGGTGCGAGTGTTGATTGTTTCCTCGGCACTGACTGCCCACCTGTTCGTATCAACAGCATTGGAGGGCTACCTGGTGGCAAGGTTAGCTTCATGAACTTCCATGTTATACGCTTTTGTACAAACATTTCACTTGTCTGGAGGTGTCCCGTCCCTCGATTCATCTGGAAGGCGCGAGCTCAAGCACTCAAGCCGCCCGCCGGCCGCTGGTAGCAGCGACGACAGCAATTCGGAGCAGCGTGAGTTTTCTTCCATTTTCGAGCTGGGATCTCTTTGTTTCGATGGACTTTATGTGTGATTGGTCTCGGTCTCACATAATGGTCAATACAATAGAATTCAACTTTTTCCTGTGCTGAAGTGATGAACACCAAAACAGTACTGATTTTCGTCTACTAATTCATGGAGAACCGATGGAATGCATGGAGAAAATCTTCAAACACTGTGCAGTGCGTACTAGCGAAATGGATCCAGCAATTGATCCAAGCTTATTTTGTTTTAATTCATTCCTGAGCAGACAGGCTCCAAATCGAGCCAACGTAAGCTCATTTGGTTGTTGCTACTCAAGCGGGTCCCACACACGTTTGGTTGTTGCTACTCAAGCATGCATGCTAGCGACTGCTGGGCCTTACACGGAGCAAAAGTTCACAGAACCGTTAGTCGCTGTTTGTTGATAGGCTGAATCCAACGGTGGTGGACTAGATCCAACGGTGATGACCGCGTGCTCACGTATACACCCGGTCACAGAATCCACTCTCTAATAAGTAATCATCAACCATGCAATATTAGACTTAAAATTGACAACTGTTCTTTCCTTATTATACAATTACTATTCCTGGGTGTGTATGATTGTTACTACTCATTTTGCCACATGTTTATGATACCATGCAACCAACCCTGAATAAGAACCTTGTTTGTGAATCACTCTAAAAGTGCAACACACCCTGAACTAATCATTACCACTTACTGATCCTAAATCATCGGGGTTAGGCCACGCTTAGAGAGATTGCATCTCATACTTATGCATTATTGCATCCTTGCCAATCTTTTAAACATCGTCCTTACCGGACGATGATGCTATTTCAGAATTTGGAGTTATTGCGTATCGAAGACCTTGCCTGCATAATCTTGCAGTCAAGAAAGGCAAGTTCATCGCTTGCTCATGTCATTTGAGTATTTTTACCAAATTACTTGCAAAGTATTATGTTTATCACTATCGCATGAAAAGCAAAACCACTATTTTCATAACTATGAATATGACTATGTGGTGGGCAATGGAACCATGGATTGTGTTGATATGGTGGAGGTTCCATTGCAAGGGTTAATATCCATCTAGGATTAACAACAAATGTCGTCCAGTGATTCTTGTGCCGTAATACCCGTGTTAACCATAAGATCCGGAGTGGGACGGAGTAGTCAAAAGTGTTTCCACCTCTCGTTCATCAACGGATGCGCTTTACCGTAGTACACTTGTAATCCAAGGGGGCAAGCGGTGAGGCTGGGGAGTCCTAAGTCCCCACGGCATAGTCCGTAGTACACTTGTCGCCCGAAGGAGCAAGCGGTGAGGCTGGGGAGTCCTAAGTCCCCACGGTATTGCGGTCTAGGATGGGTTGCAGCTACCGGCGTAGGAGTGTATGGTAGAGCCCAGCACTGACGTCGTGGTCGGGGTCCACCTTGAAATCTACAGGAATAATGGGACCGACGTGGACCCAGGGTCGGGGCATGCAACAAAGGGTGGGTGTTCGAGGTAGCGGAGGAACATGATTGGCTAGACCTTATACCGGGCCTCACACCAAAGGAAGTGTGGACGGGAACATATGCCCGGTTGGCACCAAGGTTAAGATCTCTTATGGGTAAAGCAACACACCTCTGCAGAGTGTAAAGAACCGTGACCTGTCACTCCCTGTTCCGGGATATGGAACTGCGAATGCGGCCGGAAAGGAGCTCCATGAAGTTCTAGTAAACCGGTGAAGGCTGACGGACATAGTTCTTCTGAATAAAAGCAACCTTTTGAAGAAATGATTATGAAAACCTGCATTGGTATTAGACTTTCTGGTCTAATGCCGTAGCTAGTGCATTAAACACCTCTTTCCTATAATGAACTTGTTGAGTACGCTCGTACTCATCCCACTCTTAAATCCCCTGCTTAGATATGGAGGCATCGAAGGAGGATCTACAGTGCAACTCGAAGGCCAAGGAGCCAACAACTACTTCACAAGACAGGACCCTGTCAACGGAGTCAGATACCACATCCATCAAGGAGAAAACCTAGTTTAGTCATAGAAGTGAACTAGCTTCCTAAACCTAGCTCCTATTTAGCTAGAATCTATTCTTAGCCTCTATAGCTAGGTAAATACTCTACAAATAGAGTTCGTGATAGGATTAGAGTACGAGTCGTTCTTCTGGAGTTTATTTGCAGATTTACCTCATTGTAAAGTAGGAGGCTGTGTTGATCTTATGTAATAGAGTCAGAATTGTAATTCTATAGACATGCCTTGGACCCGCATATGTTTCTGTTGTACCACTCTGAGCGATATAATACTAGTGGAACGGTGTTTCATTGGTGTTATATCAGACTTGCATACTACACCATGCAGTGGTATGCCGGGTCACCACAAGTAAAGAGAATTGGACCGGGGTCCACAGTTCACTAGAGGTGTCTCTCCCATAAGACAAACAGCATGTTGGGTGAACAAATTACAGTTGGGCAATTGACAAATAAAGAGAGCATGACCATGCACATACATATCATGATGAGTATAGTGAGATTTAATTGGGCATTACGACAAAGTACATAGACCGCCATCCAACTGCATCTATGCCTAAAAAGTCCACCTTCAGGTTATCATCCGAACCCCTTCCAGTATTAAGTTGCAAAGCAACAGACAATTGCATTAAGTATGGTGCGTAATGTAATCAACAACTACATCCTTAGACATAGCATCAATGTTTTATCCCTAGTGGCAACAGCACAACACAACCTTAGAACTTTCTCATCCTTGTCCTGTGTCAATGCAGGCATGAACCCACTATCGAGCATAAATACTCCCTCTTGGAGTTACAAGCATCTACTTGGCCAGAGCATCTACTAGTAACGGAGAGCATGCAAGATCATAAACAACACATAGATATAATTTTGATAATCAACATAACAAGTATTCTCTATTCATTGGATCCCAACAAACGCAACATATAGAATTACAGATAGATGATCTTGATCATGTTAGGCAGCTCACAAGATCCGACAATGATAGCACAATGGGGAGAAGACAACCATCTAGCTACTGCTATGGACCCATAGTCCAGGGGTAGACTACTCACACATCACACCGGAGGCGACCATGGCGGCGTAGAGTCCTCCGGGAGATGAATCCCCTCTCCGGCAGGGTGCCGGAGGCGATCTCCTGGATCCCCCGAGATGGGATCGGCGGCGGCGGCGTCTCAGTAAGGTTTTCCGTATCGTGGCTCTCGGTACTGGGGGTTTCGTCACGGAGGCTTTAATTAGGCGGAAGGGCAAGTCAGGAGGGGGCACAGGGGCCCCACACCATAGGCCGGCGCGACCAGGGGGGGCCGCGCCGCCCTAGGGTTTGGGCACCCTGTGGCCCCACTTCGTTTCGTCTTCGGACTTCTGGAAGCTTCGTGGAAAAATAGGCCCCTGGGCGTTGATTTCGTCCAATTCCGAGAATATTTCGTTACTAGGATTTCTGAAACCAAAAATAGCAGAAAAAACAGAATCGGCACTTCAGCATCTTGTTAATAGGTTAGTTCCAGAAAATGCACGAATATGACATAAAGTGTGCATAAAACATGTAGATAACATCAATAATGTGGCATGGAACATAAGAAATTATCGATACGTCGGAGACGTATCAACCACCGCCATCTCCATCAATGCTGCTGTCTCCCATGAGGAGGGAGTAGTTCTCCATCGAGGCTCGGGGCTGTACCGGTAGCTATGTGGTTCATCTCTCTCCTATGTACTTCAATACAATAATCTCATGAGCTGCCTTACATGATTGAGATTCATATGATGTTGCTTGTAATCTAGATGTCGTTATGCTAGTCAAGTGAATTTTACTTATGTGATCTCCGGAGACTCCTTGTCCCACGTGTGTAAAGGTGACAGTGTGTGCACCGTGTGGGTCTCTTAGGCTATATTTCACAGAATACTTATTCACTGTTATGAAGAGCATAGTGAAGTGCTTATTTATATCTCTTTATGATTGCAATGTGTTTTGTATCACATTTTATCTATGTGCTACTCTAGTGATGTTATTAAAGTAGTTTTATTCCTCCTGCACGGTGTAATGGTGACAGTGTGTGCATCCGTGTTAGTACTTGGCGTAGGCTATGATTATGATCTCTTGTAGATTATGAAGTTAACTATTACTATGATGGTATTAATGTGATCTATTCCTCCTCTCATAGTATGAAGGTGACAGTGTGCATGCTATGTTAGTACTTGGTTTAGTCGTATTGATCTTTCATGCACTCTAAGGTTATTTAAATATGAACATTGAATTGTGGAGCTTGTTAACTCCGGCATTGAGGGTTGATACGTCTCCAACGTATCCATAATTTCTGTTGTTCCATGCTTGTTTTATGACAATACTTACATGTTTTGCTTGCACTTTATAATGTTTTTATGCGTTTTCCGGAACTAACCTATTAACAAGATGCCACAGTGCCAGTTCCTGTTTTCTGCTGTTTTTGGTTCTAGAAAGGCTGTTCGGGCAATATTCTCGGAATTGGACGAAATCAACGCCAAACCTCCTATTTTTCCCGGAAGGCTCCAGAACACCGAAGAAGAGTCGGAGAGGGGCCAGAGGGCCACCAGACCATAAGGCGGCGTGGCCTGGCCTGGGCCCGCGCCACCCTATGGTGTGGAGCCCCCAGGCACCCTCCTGCGCCGCCTCTTCGCCTATAAAATCCCTTTCGACCTAAAAACACCGTACCAATTGACGAAACTCCAGAAAAGTTACTGTGGCGCCACCGCCATCGCGAAACTCCAATTCGGGGGACAGAAGTCTCTGTCCCGGCACCCTGCCGGGACGGGGAAGTGCCCCCGGAAGCCATCTCCATCAACGCCACCGCCTCCACCATGCTCCGTGAGTAGTTCCCCCATGGACTACGGGTTCTAGCAGTAGCTAGTCGGTATTCTCTCCTCCATGTACTTCAATACAATGGTCTCATGAGCTGCCGTACATGATTGAGATTCATCTGATGTAATCGGTGTTGTGTTTGTTGGGATCCGATGGATGATACATTATGATTAGTCTATCTATAAAGTTTGTGAAGTTATTGTTGCTGCAATCTTGTTATGCTTAATGCTTGTCACTAGGGCCCGAGTGGCATGATCTTAGATTTGAGCTCTATACTTATTGCTTAGATTGTATGTACAAGTTGTATGCACATGTCACTGTCCGGAACCAAAGGCCCCGAAGTGACAGAAATCGGGACAACCGGAGGGGATGGTAGTGATGTGAGGATCACATGTTTTCATGGAGTGTTAATGCTTTGCTCCGGTACTCTATTAAAAGGAGAACCTTAATATCCAGTAGTTTCCCTTGAGGCCCGGCTGCCACCGGCTGGTAGGACAAAAGATGTTGTGCAAGTTTCTCATTGCGAGCACGTACGACTATATACGGAAAACATGCCTACATAATTAATAAGTCTGATGTTCTATCTTAATGCTTTGATTCCTATCAATTGCCCAACTGTAATTTGTTCACCCAACACTTGTCACTTGTTATTGGAGAGTTACCACTAGTGTAGATCGCTGGGAACCCCGGTCCATCTTTCATCATCATATACTTGTTCTACATGTCATTGGAAGTAATATCAACTATCTTCTGGTGCCATCGCTCTCATATTGCTATTACTGCTGCTGTGTTACTGTTACTACTGCTCTCATATTACTGCTACTTTCACATCACCCCTGTTGCTAGTACTTTTCCAGGTGCAGCTGAATTGACAACTCAGTTGTTAAGGCTTATAAGTATTCTTTACCTCCCCTTGTGTCGAATCAATAAATTTGGGTTATACTACCCTCGAAGACTATCGCGATCCCCTATACTTGTGGGTTATCAAGGGTTCGTGTAATCCTACGCAATGGTGTTCATCATCCAACAAAAGAGTGTAGAGTATGCATTTATCTATTCTGTTATGTGATCAACGTTGAGAGTGTCCACTAGTGAAAGTCTAATCCCTAGGCATTGTTTCCAATACTGCTATCGCTGCTTGTTTACTGTTTTACTGCGTTACTACTGCTGCGTTACTACTGCTTGTTTACTGTCCTGGGCAAAGCACTTTTCTGGTGTTGTTGCTACTTATTCATACCACCTGTATTTCACTATCTCTTCGCCGAACTAGTGCACCTATTAGGTGTGTTGGGGACACAAGAGACTTCTTGCTTTGTGGTTGCAGGGTTGCATGAGAGGGATATCTTTGACCTCTTCCTCCCTGAGTTCGATAAACCTTGGGTGATCCACTTAAGGGAAAACTTGTTGCTGTTCTACAAACCTCTACTCTTGGAGGCCCAACACTGTCTACAGGAAAAGGAGGGGGGCGTAGACATCAGGCAGCGACTCCGCGAGATGAAGATTCCTGCCAATCCTTGATAAGTTCCGGCACGTTCCGCATGAGTTTCGTCATGCGGTCAATCACCGTTGTCTTGGCTCTCTTCAGGTTGAGGGACTTGGCGATTCCGCGACATGCTTCGACGAGATCATCGATTGAGGTCCGCGCTTCATCATATGCCTCAGTTCTTTTGAGGGTTGAATCTTTGGTCCACTCAAAGCCTAGGCTTGCTGCAAAGTAAAAAGGATCAGTTTCTTCCGTGGACAGAGTAAATTTTGAGGAAGCCGGAGTCAAGACAATAACAAAAAGGGTCCTTACGGAAGATCAGCTTGTCAATTGCTTCCGCCTCTGCCTCCTGGCTCTTGTTCTTGGCCACCAGGGTGGTCACCCTTTGCTGGCTCTTCTTGAGTTTATCAGCCAGTTCCGCCATCTCGCGGGAATGTTTCTCGGAGAGCTCCTTCTTTTCTTTAGTTTCCTTCTCGGAGGACTCTTTCAAGAAGTTCTTCAGAGTTTCATTCTCCGCCTCCAATACTTGGACCTTGGCGGATAAGGCATCAATGGTGGGGCGTTTGTCAGTTTCTTCTGAGAACAGAACATCACACAAGTTATATACTATAGTGGTTCACACAGTACAAATTTAGGCAACCCGGATTTCTCACCCTTCAATCGGGTCTCCAGGCGGAGCACAGCTTGACGACTATTCTCAGCAGTCTGGCGCAGCCCTTCTATCTCCGTCATCTGCTCCAGCACATGGACGCGCAGATCTTCGTGCAGCTTCCGCGTGCTCTGAGACGCAGAGAGGATTTAGCCGGAAATTCAAAATTCTGGGGGCTGGCGAGGAGTTTAAAGTTTTGGATTGAGAAAATTTCAAATTTCCGTCTAAGACTAATGTTGAGAGAAGCATCGGCTAACACATGTTACACGAAAAAATGTCTAAACCAATGCTTGGGGGCTAGTGTTACCTGGCGCACCTCCTTATGCTTAGCAAAAAAGACCTTGAGTCCGCTCTCAAGGTCGGAGAGCTCCTTCATCTCCGTATCCGCAGGCCCCCATACTTTCTCCATCATGGCTGAAATTTCCGCGTGACGTTGAGAAAGGGGAGCTTCTGCAGTGACAAAGTTTGGGACGCGCCAGTGGCATGGATCAGCTGCACTTTCTGCTCGTACTGTTCGGCCGTTGGCTCGGCGGAAGTAGCGGTAGGTTGCTCAGGCGGAGGAGCAGATGAGGAGGCACCTTTGCCGGAATCGCCTTGCGCAGTCTCGGTGGCCGGATCTTCAGGGATGTCATCAACGTTGATAACGTCCTTAGGATCCGGCTTGGCGGCTGAAGCGGCTTTGGGTGGAAATCCGACTTCTGGTGTGACTGGTATGGAAGCCGGAGATGGCCTGGTCTTCTTCTTGGGGGCTTTAGGGGCTTTGGGGGGCTGGTTTTCGGAACTTCTGTTGCGAAAAGAAAAGAGCATTACGATTAGGTATGTGCTGATTCACGATAGCGGAAGAATTTTATTTCGAAGACTTTGCGCTTACCCGGAAGGTCTGAAGAACTGCTGGATATCCGTTTGGGACCGGTTGCTGGTATCGATGAGCTTAAGGCGCTTTTTCTCCGCCTCCGCCTTGCGAGTTGCCGCGATGCTGAGCACGTCGCGAGCACGTTTGGCCGAAGGGCTGGAGGGGGCAGCCCTTTTCCTCTTAGAAGGGCGCGGAGCCTCGTGAGCTTCCGCCTCTGAGGCAGCTTCCGGATCTGTGTTGCCGATGGAAGGAACCCGGAGGAGAGTTCCGAGTTCACTTTCTTCAAGCGCCTCGAGCTGATGCATAGAGTTAAACACTTAGACAAAAATTTGAATGCGAATAAACACAATGGGCTAAAGTCAAGGCGACGTACCGCGGTTCCGGAGCCATTCATGTGAATGTCTTTATTGCACACGTGAACGTGAAGTTCACGCGGAATCTTGATGAGGACCCGGATCCTCTTGTCGATGGCGTTGGCGGAAAGATTGTCTTTTGTGGCGCGCATTGGGTCGTCGCGCCCTGTGTACTGAAACATCAGCTGGTCCCTGTGTTGGAGCGGCTGGATCTGCTTGGTGAACCAGGAAAGGGTCAAGTCCTTCCCTGTCAGCCCCTCTTCCGTCAGCTTGCAGATCCGTCTGACGGCGCATGTGAGCTGGGGCGAGTCGGAAAGGTGGGGGCAGTGTGACCATGCCGGAAGCTCGGTGGCGGGGCAGTTCTTGAACGGCGGCAACTTCCTCATGCTCGCCGGGTTGGAGACGTCCTTCAAGTAGAAGAAGCCCCCAGACCAGTACCGCGCGGATTCGTGGCGGTCGGTGTGGGGGTAGACGCGGCCTGGGCGGATCATGAAGGTGATGGATCCGCATGTTGCTAGCTCGGTGGACTGCCGGATCCTCTCCTTCTTGACAGCGAAGTAATATTGGAACGGGGAGAGCTCGGGAGTTACCCGGAGATGGCCCTCGCAGAGGGTGACGCGCTTGCTGATCGCAAGCACGCTGTTCGGAGAAATGTTATGGGGCTGGAGCCCATAGACCTTCAGGATTTCCAGGAAGAAGTCCGAAGGCGGAAATGAAAAGCCCCGCTCCACCAGTGCTTTCGTCAGCACCATCTCGTTGTCCTCCGGAGCTGGAGCTAAAGCATTTGGAACTGACCTCCAGCTTCCGGGTTGCAGGAAGCCCTCCACCTCGAGGTTCTTCAGCTCCATCTCAGTGGTGGTACAGGGCCACCACTTTCCCTTGGCTTTAGAGTCTCGTTGACGAGCCTTCGATTTTTTGGCGACTTCTTCCGCCTTGTGCTCCGCCTGATCCGCCTCGGAGGCTTTTTTCGGGTTAGCGGAAGTCCCTTTAGCCTCCTTGCCGGAATCCTTTGAAGGATCCAGCCTGACTGGGACGAAGGGTGGAGGGGCGGAAGAGATTGGGGTTGCCAGGATTGGTTCAGAAGTTGGAGGCGGAGTCGTTGAAGACATCTGAAGAAAAGACATTGGCGGAAATATTCCTTAGTCGGATCCAGCGTCGTCAACCTAATGATCATCCCTACCGACTACGGCGCGAGAGCGAAGCTCGAGAATTCACCGTGATGGAGTCCGCGGTGGCCGGAGTCGCTGACGACGAGGTTTCGACGCGGTGGCTCGCTGAAGTTAAGAACAGGACGAACTCCGTACGGCGGCGAAGCAGCTCCGGCGAGAGTCCGGCGAGATTCCGGCACGGCGGAGAGACAGCTCAAGGCGGCGCTTCGCAGAGAGGTAGAAAGGGGGGTGAATGAGGGTTAGGGGGTCGACGGCGGACATTTTTAGGCAGGGGGGACGAGATTCGTGCTCCGCATCCTGTGGTCGGAACGCAAGCGTCGCGCCGTTGGATGCGTGACACGTGTCCCAAACCCTAACGGTAAAAATGGCTAGAGATAAGTTACTGCACAAATCGCGCGAAAATGGCGCCAGAATTGGCGGAACCGTTTGAGTCTGCTAAAGATTCCGGGTAAAGGCGCGAAGATAAGAAATCCCCATTCGCAAGCGGGGGAGTAACCCGGAGACATGTTTGAAACTGTCGATGTATGAAGTCCCGCAGGATGGGGGATTTTCTGACTAAAGGTTGGGAAAGAAGAAAATGTGAAGTTGGAGTTCTTCAAATTTCTCCGCGTTACCAAACGATGCCGGAAACCTAAGGTGCAAGCATGGCGGAAACTACAGGCGAAACTCGGAGAACTCTGGGGGCTACTATTGTGGGTATACTTCATGGGTGTACCATCGACAGTGCCTAGATCCGGCAAGCCCGGGTGGCCCACAGATGGTGATGAGGCATGTGGCCCATCGGGTGGCCCAGTTGCAGTTGATCATGACGGAAGATGTCCGGCCCAGGAACAGGGAGCCGGATCCGACCGACCTTGTGGAAGAACCCGGATCCATGGAGGCCCAGTAAGGACCCGGATCCGGGTGAGATAGATGGAAGGGTGGATCCTTGACGTACACGGCAAGACATTGTACCGTAGTTAGGCAAACCTGTAATCCGGCTAGGACTCTCCATGTAAACCCTAGATCCGTGCGCCTTTATAAGCCGGATCCCGGGGAGGCCTAGAGGCACAACCACAACTCATTGTAACAACGCGAAAGCGCCCAGATAATTCCAGACAAGCAGCAGTAGGCCCTGTCGTCGTGCAGGTGTTCCGAAGCTGGGTAAATCGCGTACCACCGTCCCGTGTGCACTCCGCCCTATGGCCCCTACTTCTCTCCCCCTCATGAGGATCCCTCCTCCGAGGTACCGTCGAATAGGCAACGACACTCAAGGAGGAGGTTTCTTCGACAGAATTTACCTTCTTACCTTGTGGAGCTCTTTCCGTGTGCCATTTAGAGTAATTGATCATCATATCATCAAGAAGCTTTGCAGCCGCCCCCAAAGTGATGGACATAAAGGTACCTCCAGCAGCTGAATCCAATAGGTTTCGCGAAGAAAAATTTAGTCCTGCATAGAAGGTTTGGATGATCATCCAAGTAGTCAGTCCATGGGTTGGGCAATTCTTTACCAAAGATTTCATTCTCTCCCATGCTTGAGCAACATGTTCATTATCTAATTGCTTAAAATTCATTATGCTACTTCTCAAAGATATAATTTTAGCGGGAGGATAATATCTACCAATAAAAGCATCCTTACATTTAGTCCATGAATCAATACTATTCTTAGCCAAAGATAGCAACCAATCTTTAGCTCTTCCTCTTAATGAGGAAGGAAACAATTTAAATTTTATAATATCACCATCTACATCCATATACTTTTGCATTTCACAAAGTTCGACAAAATTATTAAGATGAGCAGCAGCATCATCAGAACTAACACCAGAAAATTGCTCTCTCATAACAAGATTCAGTAAAGCAGGTTTAATTTCAAAGAATTCTGCTGTAGTAGCAGGTGGAGCAATAGGTGTGCATAGGAAATCATTATTATTTGTGGTTGTGAAGTCACACAACTTAGTATTTTCAGGGGTATTCATTTTAGCAGTAGTAAATAAAGAAAACTAGATAAAGTAAATGCAAGTAACTAATTTTTTTTGTGTTTTTGATATAGAGAACAAGACAATAAATAAAGTAAAGCTAGCAACTAATTTTTTTTTGTGTTTTGTTTAAGTGCAGCAAACAAATAGTAATTAAAATAAAGCAAGACAAAAACAAAGTAAAGAGATTGGATTGTGGAGACTCCCCTTGCAGCGTGTCTTGATCTCCCCGGCAACGGTGCCAGAAATTTGCTTGATGCGTGTAGTTGACACGTCCGTTGGGAACCCCAAGAGGAAGGTGTGATGAGCACAGTAGCAAGTTTCCCTCAGTAAGAAACCAAGGTTTAATCGAACCAGTAGGAGTCAAGAAGCACGTTGAAGGTTGATGGCGGCGGGATGTAGTGCGGCGCAACACCAGGGATTCCGACGCCAACGTGGAACCTGCACAACACAACCAAAGTACTTTGCCCCAACGAAACAGTGAGGTTGTCAATCTCACTGGCTTGCTGTAACAAAGGATTAGATGTATAGTGTGGATGATGATTGTTTGCGAAGAACAGTAAAACAAGTATTGCAGCAGATTGTATTCAATGTAAAGAATAGGACCGGGGTCCACAGTTCACTAGAGGTGTCTCTCCCATAAGATAAATAGCATGTTGGGTGAACAAATTACAGTCGGGCAATTGACAAATAGAGAGGGCATGACAATGCACATACATGATATGATAAATATTGTGAGATTTAATTGGGCATTACGACAAAGTACATAGACCGCTATCCAGCATGCATCTATGCCTAAAAAGTCCACCTTCAGGTTATCATCCGAACCCCTTCCGGTATTAAGTTGCAAACAACAGACAATTGCATTAAGTATGGTGCGTAATGTAATCAATAACTACATCCTCGGACATAGCATCAATGTTTTATCCCTAGTGGCAACAGCACATTGATACGTCTCCAACGTATCTATAATTTCCGATGTTCCATGCTTGTTTTATGACAATACCAACATGTTTTGTTCACACTTTATATCATTTTCATGCATTTTCCGGAACTAACCTATTAACAAGATGCCACAGTGCCAGTTCCTGTTTTCTGCTGTTTTTGGTTCCAGAAAGGCTGTTCGGGCAATATTCTCGGAATTGGACGAAATCAACGCCAAACCTCCTATTTTTCCCGGAAGCGTCTAGAACACCGAAGAAGAGTCGGAGAGGGGCCAGGGGGCCACCACACCACATGGCGGCGCGGGCCAGGCCTAGGCCGCGCCGGCCTAGGGTGTGGCGCCCCCAGGTGCCCCCCTGCGCCGCCTCTTCGCCTATAAAAGCCCTTTCGACCTAAAAACGCAGTACCAATTGACGAAACTCCAGAAAGACTCCAGGGGCGCCGCCGCCATCGCGAAACTCCAATTCGGGGGACAGAACTCTCTGTTCCGGCACCCTGCCGGACGGGGAATTGCCCCCGGAGCCATCTCCACCGCCGTCTTCACCGCCATCTTCACCGCCATCGCTGCCTCCATGATGAGGAGGGAGTAATCCACCCCCGAGGCTGAGGGCTCCGCTGTAGCTATGTGGTTCATCTCTCTCCCATGTACCTCAATACAATAATCTCATGAGCTGCTTTACATGATTGAGATTCATATGAGTTTTGTATCACTACTATCTATGTGCTACTCTAGCAAAGTTATTAAAGTAGTTCTATTCCTCCTGCACGTGTGTAAAGGTGACAGTGTGTGCACCGTGTTAGTACTTGGTTTATGCTATGATCATGATCTCTTGTAGATTGCGAAGTTAACTATTGCTATGATAATATTGATGTGATCTATTCCTCCTACATATGCATGAAGGTGACAGTGTGCATGCTATGTTAGTACTTGGTTTAGTAGCGTTGGTCTATCTTACACTATAAGGTTACTTAAATATGAACAAATTGTGGAGCTTGTTAACTCCGGCATTGAGGGTTCGTGTAATCCTACGCAATGTGTTCATCATCCAACAAGAGTGTAGAGTATGCATTTATCTATTCTGTTATGTGATCAATGTTGAGAGTGTCCACTAGTGAAAGTGTAATCCCTAGGCCTTGTTCCTAAATACTGCTGCGTTACTACTGCTTGTTTACTGTTTTACTGTGTTACTACTGCTGCAATACTACCACCATCAACTACACGCCCGCAAGCTATTTTCTGGCACCGTTGCTACTGCTCATATATATTCATACCACCTGTATTTCACTATCTCTTCGCCGAACTAGTGCACCTATTTGGTGTGTTGGGGACACAAGAGACTTCTTGCTTTGTGGTTGCAGGGTTGCATGAGAGGGATATCTTTGACCTCTTCCTCCCTGAGTTCGATAAACCTTGGGTGATCCACTTAAGGGAAAACTTGCTGCTGTTCTACAAACCTCTGCTCTTGGAGGCCCAACACTATCTACAGGAAAGGAGGGGGAACGTAGACATCAAGCACTTTTCTGGCGCCGTTGCCGGGGATGAAAGGTAAAAGGTACTCACACTCCGGACCTCGGCTACCAAGCTATTTTCCGTCGTTGTAAGTACTCAAAGCTATTTCCTTTAGATCCTGCAATTGCATCTTTTTGTTTCTTGTTTACACTAGTTTGGCATAATGGATAAAAATGAGCTTCTATTGCTATTTCCTGATTTAAAACATGGATTGTTTGATGCGAAAATTAAAAAACCTATGGAATCTTATTTGCATGCTGGTAGTAATATTAGTATGAACGCTTTGAACACCATTGTTGATAATAATATAGAAAGTTCTAAGCTTGGGGAAGCTGGTTTTCATGATCTTTTTAGTCCCCCAAGCATTGAGGAGAAAATTTTCTTTGATGATACTTTGCCTCCTATTTATGATGATTATAATGATAGTGGTCTTTTGGTGCCACCTACTATGGAGAGTACATTTTATGATAATTATACTATGCCTCCTACACATGATGAGAATAATAATGATAGCTACTTTGTTGAATTTGCTCCCACTACAACTAATAAAATTGATTATGCTTATGTGGAGAGTAATAATTTTATGCATGAGACTCGTGATAAGAATGTTTTATGTGATGGTTATATTGTTGAGTTTGCTCATGTTTCTACTGAAAGTTATTATGAGAGAGGAAAATATGGTTGTAGAAATTTTCATGTTACTAAAACACCTCTCTATGTGCTAAATTTTTTGAAGCTACACTTGTTTTATCTTTCTATGCTTGTTGCATTATGCTTCTTGAACTTGTTTATTTACAAGATTCCTTTTCATAGGAAGCATGTTAGGCTTAAATGTGTTTTGAATTTGCCTCTTGATGCTCTCTTTTGCTTCAAATACTATTTCTTGCGAGTGCATCATTAAAACTGCTGAGCCCATCTTAATGGCTATAAAGAAAAGAACTTCTTGGGAGATAACCCATGTGTTATTTTGCTACAGTACTTTGTTTTATATTTGTGTCTTGGAAGTTGTTTACTACTGTAGCAACCTCTCCTTATCTTAGTTTTGTGTTTTGTTGTGCCAAGTAAAGCCGTTGATAGAAAAGTAAGTACTAGATTTGGATTACTGCGCAGTTCCAGATTTCTTTGCTGTCACGAATCTGGGTCCACCTTCCTGTAGGTAGCTCAGAAAATTAAGCCAATTTACGTGCATGATCCTCAGATATGTACGCAACTTTAATTCAATTTGAGCATTTTCATTTGAGCAAGTCTGGTGCCATTTTAAAATTCGTCAATACGAACTATTCTGTTTTGATAGATTCTGCCTTTTATTTCGCATTGCCTCTTTTGCTATGTTGGATGAATTTCTTTGATCCACTAATGTCCAGTAGCATTATGCAATGTCCAGAAGTGTTAAGAATGATTGTGTCACCTCTGAATATGTTAATTTTTATTGTGCACTAACCCTCTAATGAGTTGTTTCGAGTTTGGTGTGGAGGAAGTTTTCAAGGGTCAAGAAAGGAGGATGATATACTATGATCAAGAAGAGTGAAAGCTCTAAGCTTGGGGATGCCCCGGTGGTTCATCCCTGCATATTTCAAGAAGACTCAAGCGTCTAAGCTTGGGGATGCCCAAGGCATCCCCTTCTTCATCGACAAATTATCAGGTTCCTTCTCTTGAAACTATATTTTTATTCGGTCACATCTTATGTGCTTTACTTGGAGCGTCTGTATGCTTTTGTTTTTGTTTGTGTTTGAATAAATGCTTGTGTGGGAGAGAGACACGCTCCGCTGGTTCGTATGAACACATGTGTTCTTAGCTCATAATATTCATGGCGAAGGTTGAAACTGCTTCGTTAAATTATTATATGGTTGGAATTGGAAAATGTTACATATAGAAATTGGTGTGATGTCTTGAATAATGTGATACTTGGCAATTGTTGTGCTCTTGTTTAAGCTCTTGCATCATATACCTTGCACCCATTAGTGAGGAAATACATAGAGCTTGTTAAAATTTGGGTTTGCATGAGTGGTTTCTCTAGAGTCTAGATATTTTCTAGTAAGATGTTTGAACAACAAGGAAGACGATGTATAGTTTTATAATGCTTGTAATATGTCTTTTATGTGAGTTTTGCTGTACTAGTTCGTGCTTGTGTTTGCTTCAAACAACCTTGCAAGCCTAAACCCTGTATCGAGAGGGAATACTTCTCATGCATCCAAATCCTTGAGCCAAACAACACTATGCCATTTGTGTCCACCATACCTACCTACTACATGGTATTTTCCGCCATTCCAAAGTAAATTGCTTGAGTGCTACCTTTAAAATTCCATCATTCACCTTTGCAATATATAGCTCATGGGACAAATAGCTTAAAAACTATTGTGGTATTGAATATGTAATTATGCACTTTATCTCTTATTAAGTTGCTTGTTGTGCGATAACCATGTTCACTGGGGACGCCATCAACTATTCATTGTTGAATTTCATGTGAGTTGCTATGCATGTCCGTCTTGTCTGAAGTAAGAGAGATCTACCACCCTATGGTTAAGCATGCATATTGTTAGAGAAGAACATTGGGCCGCTAACTAAAGCCATGATCCATGGTGGAAGTTTCAGTTTTGGACATATATCCTCAATCTCATATGAGAAAATTATTAATTGTTGTTACATGCTTATGCATAAAAGACGAGTCCATTATCTGTTGTCTATGTTGTCCCGGTATGGATGTCTAAGTTGAGAATAATCAATAGCGAGAAATCCAATGCGAGCTTTCTCCTTAGACCTTTGTACAGGCGGCATAGAGGTACCCCTTTGTGACACTTGGTTAAAACATGTGCATTGTGATGATCCGGTAGTCCAAGCTAATTAGGACAAGGTGCGGGCACTATTAGTATACTATGCATGAGGCTTGCAACTTGTAAGATATAATTTACATGATACATATGCTTTATTACTACCGTTGACAAAATTGTTTCATGTTTTCAAAATAAAAGCTCTAGCACAAATATAGCAATCGATGCTTTCCTCTTTGAAGGACCATTCTTTTACTTTTATTGTTGAGTCAGTTCACCTATCTTTCTCCACCTCAAGAAGCAAACATTTGTGTGAACTGTGCATTGATTCTTATATACTTGCTTATTGCATTTGTTATATTGCTTTGCATTGACAACTATCCATGAGATATACATGTTACAAGTTGAAAGCAACCGCTGAAACTTAATCTTCCATTGTGTTGCTTCAATGTCTCTACTATGAATTTATTGCTTTATGAGTAACTCTTATGCAAGACTTATTGATGCTTGTCTCGAAAGTACTATTCATGAAAAGTCTTTGCTATATGATTCACTTGTTTACTCATTGCATTTACATTGTTTCGAATCGCTGCATTCATCTCATATGCTTTACAATGGTATGATTAAGATTATGTTGGTAGCATGTCACCTCATAAATTATCTTTTATCGTTTACCTACTCGAGGACGAGTAGGAACTAAGCTTGGGGATGCTGATACGTCTCCAACGTATCTATAATTTCCGATGTTCCATGCTTGTTTTATGACAATACCAACATGTTTTGTTCACACTTTATATCATTTTCATGCATTTTCCGGAACTAACCTATTAACAAGATGCCACGGTGCAGTTCTGTTTTCTGCTGTTTTGGTTCCGTAAAGGCTGTTCGGGCAATATTCTCGGAATTGGACGAAATCAACGCCAAACCTCCTATTTTTCCCTAAGCGTCCGTAACACCGAAGAAGAGTCGGAGAGGGGCCAGGGGCCACCACACCACATGGCGGCGCGGGCCAGGCCTAGGCCGCGCCGGCCTAGGGTGTGGCGCCCCAGTGCCCCTCGCGCCGCCTCTTCGCCTATAAAAGCCCTTTTCGACCTAAAAACGCAGTACCAATTGACGAAACTCCGAAAGACTCCAGGGCGCCGCCGCCATCGCGAAACTCCAATTCGGGGACAGAACTCTGTTCCGGCACTTGCCGGACGGGGAATTGCCCCGGAGCCATCTCCACCGCCGTCTTCACTGCCATCTTCACCGCCATCGCTGCCTCCATGATGAGGAGGGAGTAATCCACCCCGAGGCTGAGGGCTCCGCCGTAGCTATGTGGTTCATCTCTCTCCCATGTACCTCAATACAATAATCTCATGAGCTGCTTTACATGATTGAGATTCATATGAGTTTTGTATCACTACTATCTATGTGCTACTCTAGCAAAGTTATTAAAGTAGTTCTATTCCTCCTGCACGTGTGTAAAGGTGACAGTGTGTGCACCGTGTTAGTACTTGGTTTATGCTATGATCATGATCTCTTGTAGATTGCGAAGTTAACTATTGCTATGATAATATTGATGTGATCTATTCCTCCTACATATGCATGAAGGTGACAGTGTGCATGCTATGTTAGTACTTGGTTTAGTAGCGTTGGTCTATCTTACACTATAAGGTTACTTAAATATGAACAAATTGTGGAGCTTGTTAACTCCGGCATTGAGGGTTCGTGTAATCCTACGCAATGTGTTCATCATCCAACAAGAGTGTAGAGTATGCATTTATCTATTCTGTTATGTGATCAATGTTGAGAGTGTCCACTAGTGAAAGTGTAATCCCTAGGCCTTGTTCCTAAATACTGCTGCGTTACTACTGCTTGTTTACTGTTTTACTGTGTTACTACTGCTGCAATACTACCACCATCAACTACACGCCAGCAAGCTATTTTCTGGCACCGTTGCTACTGCTCATATATATTCATACCACCTGTATTTCACTATCTCTTCGCCGAACTAGTGCACCTATTTGGTGTGTTGGGGACACAAGAGACTTCTTGCTTTGTGGTTGCAGGGTTGCATGAGAGGGATATCTTTGACCTCTTCCTCCCTGAGTTCGATAAACCTTGGGTGATCCACTTAAGGGAAAACTTGCTGCTGTTCTACAAACCTCTGCTCTTGGAGGCCCAACACTGTCTACAGGAAAGGAGGGGGAACGTAGACATCACACATCCACAACCTTAGAACTTTCTGTCACTGTCCCAGATTTAATGGAGGCATGAACCCACTATCGAGCATAAATACTCCCTCTTGGAGTTAAGAGCAAAAACTTGGCCAGAGCCTCTACTAATAACGGAGAGCATGCAAGATCATAAACAACACATAAGTAATAGATTGATAATCACCATAACATAGTATTCTCTATCCATCGGATCCCGACAAACACAACATGTAGAATTACAGATAGATGATCTTGATCATGTTAGGCAGCTCACAAGATCCAACAATGAAGCACATAAGGAGAAACGACCATCTAGCTACTGCTATGGACCCATAGTCCAGGGGTGAACTACTCACTCATCACTCCGGAGGCGATCATGGCGGTGAAGAGTCCTCCGGGAGATGATTCCCCTCTCCGACAGGGTGCCGGAGGCGATCTCCTGAATCCCCCGAGATGGGATTGGCGGCGGCGGCGCCTCAGTAAGGTTTTCCGTATCGTGGCTCTCGGTACTGGGGGTTTCGCGACGGAGGCTTTAAGTAGGCGGAAGGGCAACGCGGGGGGCCTCACGAGGGCCCCACACACCAGGGCCGCGCGGCCAAGACCTGGGCCGCGCCGCCTTGTTGTGGCGGTGCCTCGTGGCCCCACTTCCTTTCCCCCTCGGTCTTCTGGAAGCTTCGTGCAAAAATAGGACCCTGGGCGTTGATTTCGTCCAATTCCGAGAATATTTCCTTTGTAGGATTTCTGAAACCAAAAACAGCAGAAAACAACAACTGGCTCTTCGGCATCTCGTTAATAGGTTAGTGCCGGAAAATGCATAAATACGACATATAATGTGTATAAAACATGTAGATATCATCAATAATGTGGCATGGAACATAAGAAATTATCGATACGTCGGAGACGTATCAGCATCCCCAAGCTTAGTTCCTGCTCGTCCCGAGCAGGTAAACGATAACAAAGATAATTTCTGGAGTGACATGCCATCATAACCTTGATCATACTATTGTAAGCATATGTAATGAATGCAGCGATCAAAACAATGGTAATGACATGAGTAAACAAATGAATCATAAAGCAAAGACTTTTCATGAATAGTACTTCAAGACAAGCATCAATAAGTCTTGCATAAGAGTTAACTCATAAAGCAATAAATCAAAGTAAAGGTATTGAAGCAACACAAAGGAAGATTAAGTTTCAGCGGTTGCTTTCAACTTATAACATGTATATCTCATGGATAGTGTCAACATAGAGTAATATAACAAGTGCAATATGCAAGTATGTAGGAATCAATGCACAGTTCACACAAGTGTTTGCTTCTTAAGGTGGAGAGAGATAGGTGAACTGACTCAACATAAAAGTAAAAGAAAGGCCCTTCGCAGAGGGAAGCATTGATTGCTATATTTGTGCTAGAGCTTTGGTTTTGAAAACATGTAGCAATTTTGTCAACGGTAGTAATAAAGCATATGTATTATGTAAATTATATCTTACAAGTTGCAAGCCTCATGCATAGTGTACTAATAGTGCCCACACCTTGTCCTAATTAGCTTGGGTTAACACTGATCATCATTGCATAACATATGTTTCAACCAAGTGTCACAAAGGGGTACCTCTATGCCGCCTGTACAAGGGTCTAAGGAGAAAGTTCGCATTGGATTTCTCGCTTTTGATCATTCTTCAACTTAGACACCCATACCGGGACAACATAGACAACATATAATGGACTCCTCTTTTAATTCTTAAGCATTCAACAACAGTTAATATTCTCATCAGAGATTGAGGTTTTATGTCCAAACTGAAACTTCCACCATGATTCATGGCTTTAGTTAGCGGCCCAATGTTCTTCTCTAACAGTATGCATACTCAAACCATTTGATTGTGAAAACCGCCCTTACTTCAGACAAGACGAACATGCATAGCAACTCACATGATATTCAACAAAGAGTTGATGGCGTCCCCAGAAAACATGGTTATCGCACAACAAGCAACTTAATAAGAGATAAAGTGCATAAGTACATATTCAATACCACAATAGTTTTTAAGGCTATTTTGTCCCATGAGCTATATATTGCAAAGGCGAATGATGGAAATTTAAAGGTAGCACTCAAGCAATTTACTTTGGAATGGCGGAGAAATACCATGTAGTAGGTAGGTATGGTGGACACAAATGGCATAGTGGTTGGCTCAAGGATTTTGGATGCATGAGAAGTATTCCCTCTCGATACAAGGTTTAGGCTAGCAAGGTTTATTTGAAACAAACACAAGGATGAACCGGTGCAGCAAAACTCACATAAAAGACATATTGTAAACATTATAAGACTCTACACCGTCTTCCTTGTTGTTCAAAACTCAATACTAGAAATTATCTAGACTTTAGAGAGACCAAATATGCAAACCAAATTTTAGCAAGCTCTATGTATTTCTTCATTAATGGGTGCAAAGTATATGATGCAAGAGCTTAAACATGAGCACAACAATTGCCAAGTATCAAATTATTCAAGACATTTTAGAATTACTACATGTAGCATTTCCCAATTCCAACCATATAACAATTTAACGAAGAAGATTCAACCTTCGCCATGAATACTATGAGTAAAGCCTAAGGACATATTTGTCCATATGCAACAGCGGAGCGTGTCTCTCTCCCACACAATGAATGCTAGGATCCATTTTATTCAAACAAAAACAAAAACAAGAACAAACCGACGCTCCAAGCAAATCACATAAGATGTGACTGAATAAAAATATAGTTTCAGGGGAGGAACCTGATGATGTTGTCGATGAAGAAGGGGATGCCTTGGGCATCCCCAAGATTAGACGCTTGAGTCTTCTTAAAATATGCAGGGGTGAACCACCGGGGCATCCCCAAGCTTAGAGCTTTCACTCCTCTTGATCATAGTATATCATACTCCTCTCTTGACCCTTGAAAACTTCCTTCACACCAAACTTCAAGCAAACTCATTAGAGGGTTAGTGCACAATCAAAAATTCACATGTTCAGAGGTGACACAATCATTCTTAACACTTCTGGACATTGCACAAAGCTACTGGACATTAATGGATCAAAGAAATTCATCCAACATAGCAAAAGAGGCAATGCGAAATAAAAGGCAGAATCTGTCAAAAACAGAACAGTCCGTAAAGACGAACCTGGAAGGGGCACTTAACATGCTCAAACAAAAAAACTCAAAACTAATGAAAGTTGCGTACATATCTGAGGATCATGCACGTAAATTTTCAGATTTTTTTGATTTTTTTACAAAGACTTCTGCGCGAATTCGTGACAGACAGCAATGCTGTTTCTGTGCAGTAATCCAAATCTAGCATCAACTTTACCATAGAGACTTTACTTGGCACAAAAACATGATAAGGAGAGGTTGCTACAGTAGTAAACAACTTCCAAGACTCAAATATAAAACAAAGTACTGTAGTAAAAACATGGGTTGTCTCCCATAAGCGCTTTTGTTTAACGCCTTTCAGCTAGGCGCAGAAAGTGTGAATCAAGTATTATCAAGAGATGAAGCATCAACATCATAATTTATTCTAATAATAGAATCAAAAGGTAACTTCATTCTCTTTCTAGGGAAGTGTTCCATACCTTTCTTGAGAGGAAATTGATATTTAATATTACCTTCCTTCATATCAATGATAGCTCCAACAGTTCGAAGAAAAGGTCTTCCCAATATAATGGGACAAGATGCATTGCATTCAATATCCAAGACAACAAAATCAACGGGGACAAGGTTATTGCTAACCATAATACGAACATTATCAACTCTCCCCAAAGGTTTCTTTTTAGCATTATCAGCAAGATTAACATCCAAATAACAATTTTTCAATGGTGGCAAGTCAAGCATATCATAGATTTTCTTAGGCATAACAGAAATACTTGCACCAAGATCACATAAAGCATTACAATCAAAATCATTGACCTTCATCTTAATGATGGGCTCCCAACCATCTTCTAACTTTCTAGGAATAGAGGTTTCAAGTTTTAGTTTCTCTTCTCTAGCTTTTATGAGAGCATTTGTAATATGTTTTGTAAAGGCCAAATTTATAGCACTAGCATTGGGACTTTTAGCAATCTTTTGTAAGAACTTTATAACTTCAGAGATGTGGCAATCATCAAAGTCTAAACCATTATGATCTACAGCAATGGGATCATCACCCCCAATGTTGGAAAAAATTTCAGCAGTTTTATCACAAGCAGTTTCAGCAGTTTTAGCGATTTCAGCGCTTTTGTACGCTTTGTACTAGGAGTAGAAACATTGCCAACACCAATTATTTTACCATTATTAGTAGGAGGTGCAGCAACATGTGGAGCATTAACATTACTAGTGGTGGTAATAGTCCAAACTTTAGCTACATTATTCTTTTTAGCAAGTTTTTCATTTTCTTCTCTTTCCCACCTAGCATGCAATTCAGCCATTAATCTTATATTCTCATTAATTCTAACTTGGATGGCATTTGCTGTAGTAACAATTTTATTTTCAATATCCTTGTTAGGCATAACTTTCCATTTTAAAAGATCAACATCAGAGGCAAGTCTATCAACTCTAGAAGCAAGAATATCAATTTTATCAAGCTTTTCCTCAACAGATTTGTTAAAAGCAGTTTGTGTACTAATAAATTCTTTAAGCATGGCTTCAAGACCAGGGGGTACACTCCTATTATTGTTGTAAGAATTCCCATAAGAATTACCATAACCATTACCATTATTATAAGGATATGGTCTATAGTTATTACTAGAATTGTTCCGATAAGCATTGTTGTTGAAATTATTATTTTTAATGAAGTTTACATCAACATTTTCTTCTTGAGCAACCAATGAAGCTAATGGAACATTATTAGGATCAACATTAGTCCTATCATTCACAAGCATAGACATAATCACATCAATCTTATCACTCAAGGAGGAGGTTTCTTCAACAGAATTTACCTTCTTACCTTGTGGAGCTCTTTCCGTGTGCCATTCATAGTAATTGATCATCATATCATCAAGAAGCTTTGCAGCCGCCCCCAAAGTGATGGACATAAAGGTACCTCCAGCAGCTGAATCCAATAGGTTTCGCGAAGAAAAATTTAGTCATGCATAGAAGGTTTGGATGATCATCCAAGTAGTCAGTCCATGGGTTGGGCAATTCTTTACCAAAGATTTCATTCTCTCCCATGCTTGAGCAACATGTTCATTATCTAATTGCTTAAAATTCATTATGCTACTTCTCAAAGATATAATTTTAGCGGGAGGATAATATCTGCCAATAAAAGCATCCTTACATTTAGTCCATGAATCAATACTATTCTTAGGCAAAGATAGCAACCAATCTTTAGCTCTTCCTCTTAATGAGAAAGGAAACAATTTAAATTTTATAATATCACCATCTACATCCTTATACTTTTGCATTTCACAAAGTTCGACAAAATTATTAAGATGAGCAGCAGCATCATCAGAAGTAACACCAGAAAATTGCTCTCTCATAACAAGATTCAGTAAAGCAGGTTTAATTTCAAAGAATTCTGCTGTAGTAGCAGGTGGAGCAATAGGTGTGCATAGGAAATCATTATTATTTGTGGTTGTGAACTCACACAACTTAGTATTTTCAGGGGTATTCATTTTAGCAGTAGTAAATAAAGCAAACTAGATAAAGTAAATGCAAGTAACTAATTTTTTTGTGTTTTTGATATAGAGAACAAGACAATAAATAAAGTAAAGCTAGCAACTAATTTTTTTGTGTTTTGTTTAAGTGCAGCAAACAAATAGTAAATAAAATAAAGCAAGACAAAAACAAAGTAAAGAGATTGGATTGTGGAGACTCCCCTTGCAGCGTGTCTTGATCTCCCCGGCAACGGTGCCAGAAATTTGCTTGATGCGTGTAGTTGACACGTCCGTTGGGAACCCCAAGAGGAAGGTGTGATGAGCACAGTAGCAAGTTTCCCTCAGTAAGAAACCAAGGTTTAATCGAACCAGTAGGAGTCAAGAAGCACGTTGAAGGTTGATGGCGGCGGGATGTAGTGCGGCGCAACACCAGGGATTCCGACGCCAACGTGGAACCTGCACAACACAACCAAAGTACTTTGCCCCAACGAAACAGTGAGGTTGTCAATCTCACCGGCTTGCTGTAACAAAGGATTAGATGTATAGTGTGGATGATGATTGTTTGTGAAGAACAGTAAAACAAGTATTGCAGAAGATTGTATTCAATGTAAAGAATAGGACCGGGGTCCACAGTTCACTAGAGGTGTCTCTCCCATAAGATAAATAGCATGTTGGGTGAACAAATTACAGTCGGGCAATTGACAAATAGAGAGGGCATGACAATGCACATACATGATATGATAAATATTGTGAGATTTAATTGGGCATTACGACAAAGTACATAGACCGCTATCCAACATGCATCTATGCCTAAAAAGTCCACCTTCAGGTTATCATCCGAACCCCTTCCGGTATTAAGTTGCAAACAACAGACAATTGCATTAAGTATGGTGCGTAATGTAATCAATAACTACATCCTCGGACATAGCATCAATGTTTTATCCCTAGTGGCAACAGCACATCCACAACCTTAGAACTTTCTGTCACTGTCCCAGATTTAATGGAGGCATGAACCCACTATCGAGCATAAATACTCCCTCTTGGAGTTAAGAGCAAAAACATGGCCAGAGCCTCTACTAATAACGGAGAGCATGCAAGATCATAAACAACACATAAGTAATAGATTGATAATCACCATAACATAGTATTCTCTATCCATCGGATCCCGACAAACACAACATATAGAATTACAGATAGATGATCTTGATCATGTTAGGCAGCTCACAAGATCCAACAATGAAGCACATAAGGAGAAGACGACCATCTAGCTACTGCTATGGACCCATAGTCCAGGGGTGAACTACTCACTCATCACTCCGGAGGCGATCATGGCGGTGAAGAGTCCTCCGGGAGATGATTCCCCTCTCCGGCAGGGTGCCGGAGGCGATCTCCTGAATCCCCCGAGATGGGATTGGCGGCGGCGGCGCCTCGCAAGGTTTTCCGTATCGTGGCTCTCGGTACTGGGGGTTTCGCGACGGAGGCTTTAAGTAGGCGGAAGGGCAACGCGGGGGGCCACACGAGGGCCCCACACACCAGGGCCGCGCGGCCAAGACCTGGGCCGTGCCGCCCTGTTGTGGCGGCGCCTCGTGGCCCCACTTCCTTTCCCCCTCGGTCTTCTGGAAGCTTCGTGCAAAAATAGGACCCTGGGCGTTGATTTCGTCCAATTCCGAGAATATTTCCTTTGTAGGATTTCTGAAACCAAAAACAGCAGAAAACAAAGAACGGCTCTTCGGCATCTCGTTAATAGGTTAGTGCCGGAAAATGCATAAATACGACATATAATGTGTATAAAACATGTAGATATCATCAATAATGTGGCATGGAACATAAGAAATTATCGATACGTCGGAGACGTATCAGCATCCCCAAGCTTAGTTCCTGCACGTCCCGAGCAGGTAAACGATAACAAAGATAATTTCTGGAGTGACATGCCATCATAACCTTGATCATACTATTGTAAGCATATGTAATGAATGCAGCGATCAAAACAATGGTAATGACATGAGTAAACAAATGAATCATAAAGCAAAGACTTTTCATGAATAGTACTTCAAGACAAGCATCAATAAGTCTTGCATAAGAGTTAACTCATAAAGCAATAAATCAAAGTAAAGGTATTGAAGCAACACAAAGGAAGATTAAGTTTCAGCGGTTGCTTTCAACTTATAACATGTATATCTCATGGATAGTGTCAACATAGAGTAATATAACAAGTGCAATATGCAAGTATGTAGGAATCAATGCACAGTTCACACAAGTGTTTGCTTCTTAAGGTGGAGAGAGATAGGTGAACTGACTCAACATAAAAGTAAAAGAAAGGCCCTTCGCAGAGGGAAGCATTGATTGCTATATTTGTGCTAGAGCTTTGGTTTTGAAAACATGTAGCAATTTTGTCAACGGTAGTAATAAAGCATATGTATTATGTAAATTATATCTTACAAGTTGCAAGCCTCATGCATAGTGTACTAATAGTGCCCACACCTTGTCCTAATTAGCTTGGGTTAACACTGATCATCATTGCATAACATATGTTTCAACCAAGTGTCACAAAGGGGTACCTCTATGCCGCCTGTACAAGGGTCTAAGGAGAAAGTTCACATTGGATTTCTCGCTTTTGATCATTCTTCAACTTAGACACCCATACCGGGACAACATAGACAACAGATAATGGACTCCTCTTTTAATGCTTAAGCATTCAACAACAGTTAATATTCTCATAAGAGATTGAGGTTTTATGTCCAAACTGAAACTTCCACCATGATTCATGGCTTTAGTTAGCGGCCCAATGTTCTTCTCTAACAGTATGCATACTCAAACCATTTGATTGTGAAAACCGCCCTTACTTCAGACAAGACGAACATGCATAGCAACTCACATGATATTCAACAAAGAGTTGATGGCGTCCCCAGAAAACATGGTTATCGCACAACAAGCAACTTAATAAGAGATAAAGTGCATAAGTACATATTCAATACCACAATAGTTTTTAAGGCTGTTTTGTCCCATGAGCTATATATTGCAAAGGCGAATGATGGAAATTTAAAGGTAGCACTCAAGCAATTTACTTTGGAATGGCGGAGAAATACCATGTAGTAGGTAGGTATGGTGGACACAAATGGCATAGTGGTTGGCTCAAGGATTTTGGATGCATGAGAAGTATTCCCTCTCGATACAAGGTTTAGGCTAGCAAGGTTTATTTGAAACAAACACAAGGATGAACCGGTGCAGCAAAACTCACATAAAAGACATATTGTAAACATTATAAGACTCTACACCGTCTTCCTTGTTGTTCAAAACTCAATACTAGAAATTATCTAGACTTTAGAGAGACCAAATATGCAAACCAAATTTTAGCAAGCTCTATGTATTTCTTCATTAATGGGTGCAAAGTATATGATGCAAGAGCTTAAACATGAGCACAACAATTGCCAAGTATCAAATTATTCAAGACATTTTAGAATTACTACATGTAGCATTTCCCAATTCCAACCATATAACAATTTAACGAAGAAGATTCAACCTTCGCCATGAATACTATGAGTAAAGCCTAAGGACATATTTGTCCATATGCAACAGCGGAGCGTGTCTCTCTCCCACACAATGAATGCTAGGATCCATTTTATTCAAACAAAAACAAAAACAAGAACAAACCGACGCTCCAAGCAAAGCACATAAGATGTGACTGAATAAAAATATAGTTTCAGGGGAGGAACCTGATGATGTTGTCGATGAAGAAGGGGATGCCCAAGGCATCCCCAAGATTAGACGCTTGAGTCTTCTTAAAATATGCAGGGGTGAACCACCGGGGCATCCCCAAGCTTAGAGCTTTCACTCCTCTTGATCATAGTATATCATACTCCTCTCTTGACCCTTGAAAACTTCCTTCATACCAAACTTCAAGCAAACTCATTAGAGGGTTAGTGCACAATCAAAAATTCACATGTTCAGAGGTGACACAATCATTCTTAACACTTCTGGACATTGCACAAAGCTACTGGACATTAATGGATCAAAGAAATTCATCCAACATAGCAAAAGAGGCAATGCGAAATAAAAGGCAGAATCTGTCAAAAACAGAATAGTCCGTAAAGACGAACCTGGAAGGGGCACTTAACTTGCTCAAACGAAAAAACTCAAAACTAATGAAAGTTGCGTACATATCTGTGGATCATGCACGTAAATTTTCAGATTTTTTTGATTTTTTTACAAAGACTTCTGCGTGAATTCGTGACAGACAGCAATGCTGTTTCTGTGCAGTAATCCAAATCTAGCATCAACTTTACCATAGAGACTTTACTTGGCACAAAAACATGATAAGGAGAGGTTGCTACAGTAGTAAACAACTTCCAAGACTCAAATATAAAACAAAGTACTGTAGTAAAAACATGGGTTGTCTCCCATAAGCGCTTTTGTTTAACGCCTTTCAGCTAGGCGCAGAAAGTGTGAATCAAGTATTATCAAGAGATGAAGCATCAACATCATAATTTATTCTAATAATAGAATCAAAAGGTAACTTCATTCTCTTTCTAGGGAAGTATTCCATACCTTTCTTGAGAGGAAATTGATATTTAATATTACCTTCCTTCATATCAATGATAGCTCCAACAGTTCGAAGAAAAGGTCTTCCCAATATAATGGGACAAGATGCATTGCATTCAATATCCAAGACAACAAAATCAACGGGGACAAGGTTATTGCTAACCATAATACGAACATTATCAACTCTCCCCAAAGGTTTCTTTTTAGCATTATCAGCAAGATTAACATCCAAATAACAATTTTTCAATGGTGGCAAGTCAAGCATATCATAGATTTTCTTAGGCATAACAGAAATACTTGCACCAAGATCACATAAAGCATTACAATCAAAATCATTGACCTTCATCTTAATGATGGGCTCCCAACCATCTTCTAACTTTCTAGGAATAGAGGTTTCAAGTTTTAGTTTCTCTTCTCTAGCTTTTATGAGAGCATTTGTAATATGTTTTGTAAAGGCCAAATTTATAGCACTAGCATTGGGACTTTTAGCAATCTTTTGTAAGAACTTTATAACTTCAGAGATGTGGCAATCATCAAAGTCTAAACCATTATGATCTACAGCAATGGGATCATCACCCCCAATGTTGGAAAAAATTTCAGCAGTTTTATCACAAGCAGTTTCAGCAGTTTTAGCAGTTTCAGGCAGTTTTGTACGCTTTGTACTAGGAGTAGAAACATTGCCAACACCAATTATTTTACCATTATTAGTAGGAGGTGCAGCAACATGTGGAGCATTAACATTACTAGTGGTGGTAATAGTCCAAACTTTAGCTACATTATTCTTTTTAGCAAGTTTTTCATTTTCTTCTCTTTCCCACCTAGCATGCAATTCAGCCATTAATCTTATATTCTCATTAATTCTAACTTGGATGGCATTTGCTGTAGTAACAATTTTATTTTCAATATCCTTGTTAGGCATAACTTTCCATTTTAAAAGATCAACATCAGAGGCAAGTCTATCAACTCTAGAAGCAAGAATATCAATTTTATCAAGCTTTTCCTCAACAGATTTGTTAAAAGCAGTTTGTGTACTAATAAATTCTTTAAGCATGGCTTCAAGACCAGGGGGTACACTCCTATTATTGTTGTAAGAATTCCCATAATAATTACCATAACCATTACCATTATTATAAGGATATGGTCTATAGTTATTACTAGAATTGTTCCGATAAGCATTGTTGTTGAAATTATTATTTTTAATGAAGTTTACATCAACATTTTCTTCTTGAGCAACCAATGAAGCTAATGGAACATTATTAGGATCAACATTAGTCCTATCATTCACAAGCATAGACATAATCACATCAATCTTATCACTCAAGGAGGAGGTTTCTTCAACAGAATTTACCTTCTTACCTTGTGGAGCTCTTTCCGTGTGCCATTCAGAGTAATTGATCATCATATCATCAAGAAGCTTTGCAGCCGCCCCCAAAGTGATGGACATAAAGGTACCTCCAGCAGCTGAATCCAATAGGTTTCGCGAAGAAAAATTTAGTCCTGCATAGAAGGTTTGGATGATCATCCAAGTAGTCAGTCCATGGGTTGGGCAATTCTTTACCAAAGATTTCATTCTCTCCCATGCTTGAGCAACATGTTCATTATCTAATTGCTTAAAATTCATTATGCTACTTCTCAAAGATATAATTTTAGCGGGAGGATAATATCTACAAATAAAAGCATCCTTACATTTAGTCCATGAGTCAATACTATTCTTAGGCAAAGATAGCAACCAATCTTTAGCTCTTCCTCTTAATGAGAAAGGAAACAATTTAAATTTTATAATATCACCATCTACATCCTTATACTTTTGCATTTCACAAAGTTCGACAAAATTATTAAGATGAGCAGCAGCATCATCAGAACTAACACCAGAAAATTGCTCTCTCATAACAAGATTCAGTAAAGCAGGTTTAATTTCAAAGAATTCTGCTGTAGTAGAAGGTGGAGCAATAGGTCTGCATAGGAAATCATTATTATTTGTGGTTGTGAAGTCACACAACTTAGTATTTTCAGGGGTATTCATTTTAGCAGTAGTAAATAAAGCAAACTAGATAAAGTAAATGCAAGTAACTAATTTTTTTGTGTTTTTGATATAGAGAACAAGACAATAAATAAAGTAAAGCTAGCAACTAATTTTTTGTGTGTTTTGTTTAAGTGCAGCAAACAAATAGTAAATAAAATAAAGCAAGACAAAAACAAAGTAAAGAGATTGGATTGTGGAGACTCCCCTTGCAGCGTGTCTTGATCTCCCCGGCAACGGCGCCCGAAATTTGCTTGATGCATGTAGTTGACACGTCCGTTGGGAACCCCAAGAGGAAGGTGTGATGAGCACAGTAGCAAGTTTCCCTCAGTAAAAAACCAAGGTTTAATCGAACCAGTAGGAGTCAAGAAGCACGTTGAAGGTTGATGGCGGCGGGATGTAGTGTGGCGCAACACCAGGGATTCCGGCGCGAACGTGGAACCTGCACAACACAACCAAAGTACTTTGCCCCAACGAAACAGTGAGGTTGTCAATCTCACCGGCTTGCTGTAACAAAGGATTAGATGTATAGTGTGGATGATGATTGTTTGCGAAGAACAGTAAAACAAGTATTGCAGCAGATTGTATTCAATGTAAAGAATAGGACCGGGGTCCACAGTTCACTAGAGGTGTCTCTCCCATAAGATAAATAGCATGTTGGGTGAACAAATTACAGTCGGGCAATTAACAAATAGAGAGGGCATGACAATGCACATACATGATATGATAAATATTGTGAGATTTAATTGGGCATTACGACAAAGTACATAGACCGCTATCCAGCATGCATCTATGCCTAAAAAGTCCACCTTCAGGTTATCATCCGAACCCCTTCCGGTATTAAGTTGCAAACAATAGACAATTGCATTAAGTATGGTGCGTAATGTAATCAATAACTACATCCTCGGACATAGCATCAATGTTTTATCCCTAGTGGCAACAACACATCCACAACCTTAGAACTTTCTGTCACTGTCCCAGATTTAATGGAGGCATGAACCCACTATCGAGCATAAATACTCCCTCTTGGAGTTAAGAGCAAAAACTTGGCCAGAGCCTCTACTAATAACGGAGAGCATGCAAGATAATAAACAACACATAAGTAATAGATTGATAATCACCATAACATAGTATTCTCTATCCATCGGATCCCAACAAACACAACATATAGAATTACAGATAGATGATCTTGATCATGTTAGGCAGCTCACAAGATCCAACAATGAAGCACATAAGGAGAAGACGACCATCTAGCTACTGCTATGGACCCATAGTCCAGGGGTGAACTACTCACTCATCACTCCGGAGGCGATCATGGCGGTGAAGAGTCCTCCGGGAGATGATTCCCCTCTCCGGCAGGGTGCCGGAGGCGATCTCCTGAATCCCCCGAGATGGGATTGGCGGCGGCGGCGCCTCAGTAAGGTTTTCCGTATCGTGGCTCTCGGTACTGGGGGTTTCGCGACGGAGGCTTTAAGTAGGCGGAAGGGCAACGCGGGGGGCCACATGAGGGCCCCACACACCAGGACCGCGCGGCCAAGACCTGGGCCGCGCCGCCCTGTTGTGGCGGCGCCTCGTGGCCCCACTTCCTTTCCCCCTCGGTCTTCTGGAAGCTTCGTGCAAAAATAGGACCCTGGGCGTTGATTTCGTCCAATTCCGAGAATATTTCCTTTGTAGGATTTCTGAAACCAAAAACAGCAGAAAACAGCAACTGGCTCTTCGGCATCTCGTTAATAGGTTAGTGCCGGAAAATGCATAAATACGACATATAATGTGTATAAAACATGTAGATATCATCAATAATGTGGCATGGAACATAAGAAATTATCGATACGTCGGAGACGTATCAGGGTTCCACCTATATAATGAGGGGCATAGGGGAGGGGGCCGGCCACCACAAGCCACCAAGCTGGCCGCACCCATAGAGGCCGGCCACCCCCTCTCCCAAACCCTAGCCGCCCCCCTCTCTCCTCCACCTCTCCCGCACGCTTAGCGAAGCTCCGCCGGAGTTCTCCATCGCCACCGCCACCACGTCGTCGTGCTGCCGGAGTCAAGGAGGAGCTACTACTTCCGCTGCCCGCTGGAACGGGGAGAAGGACATCATCTTCATCAACACCGAACGTGTGACCGAGTACGGAGGTGCTGCCCGATCGTGGCGCCGTGATCAAGATCTTCTACGCGCTTTTGCAAGCGGCAAGTGATCGTCTACCGCAGCAACAAGAGCCTCATCTTGTAGGCTTTGGAAATCTTCAAGGGTGAGTCTCGATCATCTCCTCGTTGCTCCCGTCTTCTAGATTGCATCTTGGCTTGGATTGCGTTCTCGCGGTAGGAAAATTTTTGTTTTCTATGCAACGAATCCCTACACGCTGGTGCCAGACGACCTGCGGGAGCTTCCTCGATCGTTTGCCCGCCGCGCCGAGCCTCGCCGGAGCCCAGGTGAGCCTCCGACCCCCCACCACCGTCGCCAGCAAGGTTGGATCTCGTCGATGACGACGACGACCGTGCACCGTGCGATCTAATTCTAATCCTACGGCTCACCTCACTCATACCGTTTTGAGGTGTTATTACACACCGACGCATGGGGCCCCCTGTCAGGCCGCCCGCTCGCGCGAGACACACAGCTGGGCCGGCCCATTTCTTTTTCTCTCCCTGGCCCAGATACGTTTCTCGCCAGAGCCCACCGTTTGAATTCGAATAAATTCTTTTAGTCTAAATTCAATACTGATGCTTTGCTAGAATTTGAATAAAACCAAATCTACAAACCCAAATTGAGTGATTTTAATGTTGTTGGAAAGCTTATGAAATTATCTAGCAAACCCCACTGGTTTCAAACCCTAGGTCATTATAGATCACTTGCAATGAAAATAACAAGTCAGTACCTTTTCAAAATTTGAACATTTATTAAAAATCAACCAAAATGAATTTTGAGGAGATTCCACCTCTCATAATTCACATTTCAAACCCTCTATTTGATTATGCAAAAATATGACATAGTTGTTTCAGATGATCATGGGCTAGATTCAAATAATGGCTATGTAGTCATTTCTAGCCCATTTAAATTATTTCAAATTTAGTATTTCAAATCTATGAGGTGTAGCATCTCATTTAAATCACTTTCTCAAGTAACTCAAGGTGAGGTGATGACATTAGTCTTCATGACCCCATATGTTATTACTTGAGAAAAATAAATCTTTTCCAAAGTAGTATTTAAATTGTATGAGATGTAGTATCTCATTTAAATCATTTTCCCAAATGAATAAATATGAAGTGGTGACTTTGGTCAACATAATCTCATACTTATTATTTGAGGATATTAAATCTTAGTAATGTTCAACAAGAGGAAATTATTCTTCAAAGGAAATAAATGGAAACCCTAGCCAATATTTTAATGAGAGGAAATTATTTTTCTTAAAAAGAAAACAAGGCCAACCACAATATTAATAATGTTGTGATGCTAGAGTAGCTTGTGTGACCCCTTTGAGTGTTAAGTCTAGTACTTAAGCATTGTTTGGTGATTGTATACCTCGTATCCGTTTATAGACGCTGGTACCGAAGGCTATGAGGAGGAGGAGGTCTTCTACGAAGAAGAAAAAAACTTTGACCACTGTACCAATCAAGGCAAGCTATTACCAATACAAGCTCCCATACTACAAGCTATACCTTTGCAAGATATTCTTGTAATATTCTTTTGTTTAAGAATTTTGTCCAAACCCAAGTTTTTATCTTGCCATCATTTACTTTGTTTACCACATCTTTTTCTTATAATTAATATTGGTCTAGAGGTAGAATGCTACCAGAGCTTCAAACTTAGCCTAGAGAGCTAAAACTTAGTTAGCACCCCTCATGATTAGTTGCTAGTGCTAAACTAAAATTGACCACTCTAGATGGGAACTTGTGAAGCAAATGATTTTGAAAACCTTGGAATGATGATTCATTATATTGAAAGTTTTGGAAGGTGAATATGACTTTTGGTGAACAAGGTGACTCTTTGACAAAAACTGATGGTTGGGTTCGAATGAGATACCATTCCAATTTTTAAGTACCCCCACAATACCTGAATCTGGGTAGGGCTTAACTGGAAACTTATGTATGTTAGTACGGGTTCCCTCTGAACAAGCGTCATAGGGGTTATGCCGAGGCTGCCTCCATTGAAAGTGAAATAACGTGAAATGAGGTGAATGTCCGACCCAAGCCCTTTGCAGTTCCCAGGATGGCGGTTTGCCATGGCTGGGAGGCCAAACTCATAGGGAGAGGTGCATGTACTAGGGTATGTAAATGAAAGGTTATGATTGGTAGTCCGCACACTGAGTGTGATAAATCAGGGCCAGTTACCCCTGACGGATTATTGTAATTATTGTGGCACAAGTGTACGATCTCTGCAGAGTGTAAAACTATTCGAATTGCCGCGTCTGCGGTCATGGACAGTTGGAAAGGCCATATTGTTCCGTCATCAGAACTTTTCAAAAAGGTGACATGTAACTGGTGACTTGTGACTTGAATGGTGACTTTGACTTGACTACCACCAAGTTGTGGGGATGACACTAATGTTCCCACTTGAGTAGTTTTTGACACATAAAGTGTCTTTGACTAATAAAGTGTTTATGAAATAAAACTGGCTTTATGCAAATAAACCTAGAAGCTTAGAAACCATTATTAGAGCTATTAGTACTTCTATTAGTGGTAGTTTGCGAGTACTTTAAAAGTACTCACGGCTTTTTCCCTGGCTATTCAAATGGCCAGACTATGAAGAGGAGAACCAGTACCCGGAGGATGGACAGCAGGACGTCTATGATAACTAGGACTACTTCCTGACGTCAAGCGTTGCCTGTGGAACAGATGGACCGCTGATACGTCCCCGACGTATCCATAATTTCTGTCGTTCCATGCTTGTTTTATGACAATACTTACATGTTTTGCTTGCACTTTATAATGTTTTTATGCGTTTTCCGGAACTAACCTATTAACGAGATGCCACAGTGCCAGTTCCTGTTTTCTGCTGTTTTTGGTTCCAGAAAGGCTGTTCGGGCAATATTCTCGGAATTGGACGAAATCAACGCCAAACCTCCTATTTTTTCCAGAAGGCTCCAGAACACCGAAGAAGAGTCGGAGAGGGGCCAGGGGGCCACCACACCACATGGCGGCACGGGCCAGACCCAGGCCGCGCCGGCCTAGGGTGTGGCGCCCCCAGGTGCCCCCCTGCGCCGCCTCTTCGCCTATAAAATCCCTTTCGACCTAAAAACGTCGTACCAATTGACGAAACTCCAGAAAAGTTACTGTGACGCCGCCGCCATCGCGAAACTCCAATTCGGGGGACAGAAGTCTCTGTTCCGGCACCCTGCCGGGACGGGGAAGTGCCCCCGGAAGCCATCTCCATCGACGCCACCGCCTCCATCATGCTCCGTGAGTAGTTCCCCCATGGACTACGGGTTCTAGCTGTAGCTAGTTGGTATTCTCTCCCCCATGTACTTCAATACAATGGTCTCATGAGCTGCCTTACATGATTGAGATTCATCTGATGTAATCGGTGTTGTGTTTGTTGGGATCCGATGGATGATACATTATGATTAGTATATCTATAAAGTTTGTGAAGTTATTGTTGCTGCAATCTTGTTATTCTTAATGCTTGTCACTAGGGCCCGAGTGGCATGATCTTAGATTTAAGCTCTATATTATTGCTTAGATTGTATCTACAAGTTGTATGCACATGTCACTGTCCGGAACCAAAGGCCCCGAAGTGACAAGAATCAGGACAACCGGAGGGGATGGCGGTGATGTGAGGATCACATGTTTTCACGGTGTGTTAATGCTTTGCTCCGGTACTCTATTAAAAGGAGTACCTTAATATCCAGTAGTTTCCCTTGAGGCCCGGCTGCCACTGGCTGGTAGGACAAAAGATGTTGTGCAAGTTTCTCATTGCGAGCACGTACGACTATATACGGAAAACATGCCTACATAATTAATAAGCCTGATGTTCTTTCTTAATGCTTTGATTCCTATCAATTGCCCAACTGTAATTTGTTCACCCAACACTTGTCACTTATTGGAGAGTTACCACTAGTGTAGATCGCTGGGAACCCCGGTCCATCTCTCATCATTATATACTTGTTCTACATGTCATTGGAATTAGTATCAACTATTTTCCGGTGCCATTGCTCTCATATTGCTATTACTGCTGCTGTGTTACTGTTACTATTGGTCTCATATTACTGCTACTTTCACATCACCCCTGTTGCTAGTGCTTTTCCAGGTGCAGCTGAATTGACAACTCAGTTGTTAAGGCTTATCAGTATTCTTTACCTCCCCTTGTGTCGAATCAATAAATTTGGGTTATACTACCCTCGAAGACTGTTGCGATCCCCTATACTTGTGGGTCATCAAGACTGTTTTCTGGCGCCGTTGCCGGGGAGGCATAGCTCTACTCATAAGTTCACCTGGGGAGTACACTCTACCTCTCTCTCTGCTTTTATTTTATTTTATTTTGTTTTGCTTAGTTTACTTTTTCCTAGTTTTCTTGTGCTTAGTTTATTTCTGTCTAGTATTAGTTTGCGTAGTTTACTTTTGCTTAGTTTATTTTTGTCTTGTTTTATTTGTCTCATATACCCAAAAATCCATAAAAATTTGAAAAACAAAAAAATTAAAAACTGCTGTTATGGGAGAACCTACAACCTACTTGGAGCTTATGGAATGTTATAATTGTTATAGAGAATCAAGAACTGGTAGAATAATGAGTGCTATGATAGAAAAATTAAATACAATTTCTAGAATCTTGCTTAGACGCCATGATATAAACTGTTGCTCTCAACAGGATACTAAACATCTTAAATTTCAATGTGGCTTTAGTGAGGAATATTTTATTAAGAGCTATAATCGGAATTGCTATATTCATTATGGGTTCGAAGAGGTAGAACAATTTGTCTTATTTATGGGAGCCTCTGAGATAGAATCCTTCATGGTTGAGAATTATGAAACTTGTGCTATTTGTAAGGACCTTAAAGATTATGTCTCTACTATCCTTAATTCTTGCATAGAATGCTACAGTAGGAATCCTTATATCCTTGATTATAAAGAGAGACTCATTAATGCACAAGAATGCACTCACAATTTGCAGGAACCTGTGGAAGAAGAAATTGATGAACCTGAAAGCTCATTGGATGAAAAAGAGGAGGAAATTGATGAACCTGAAAGCTCATTGGATGAAAAAGAAGAGGAGAGCGACGAACAAAAGGAGGAAGAATGGATTAGCTACCCATGCCAACCTTCTAATGAGAGTAACTCTTTATCTCTTACACTATTTGATTGTCCTCCATGCTTACCGAAAGAGGTTGAATGTTATGTTCCTGTGGATTCTCTTGAAATATTTCCTATAAGTAAAACTTGTGAGAATAATTATGCTACTATTATATATGATAATCCATGCTACTTTGATAAATCTTATGAAAATGCTTTGTTTGTGCCTGATGTCGAAATGCATGGTACTAAAGAATTTTGCTTAGCAAATGTTTATGATAAAGCTCTAGATGATGGTCCTATGTTACTTGATACTATTAATTGTACTACTAATGAAAATGGGATTGGAGAGTCCTTGACTTATTCTATGAGTCCCATATCTCTTGAGATTGATCAACTACCTTGTTATATTATTAATAAAAGTAAGTTTGAAAGTTTTTATTCCACTATTCTTGAACTTGATAAAAATTATGTGTTTGGAAATCATGAGAAGCATGCTGCATGTGATAGTTATATTGTTGAGTTTATTCATGGAGCTACTGAAAATTATTATGAGAGAGGAAAATATGGTTGTAGAAATTTGCATGGTACTAAAACACCTCTCTATGTGCTTAAAATTTTGAAGTTACACTTGTTCTATCTTCCTATGCTTGTTACTTTGCTTTTCATGAACTTGTTTATTTACAAGATTCCTATGCATAGGAAGCATGTTAGACTTAAATGTGTTTTGAATTTGCTTCTTGATGCTCTCTTTTGCTTCCAATACTATTTCTTGCGAGTGCATCATCAAAATTGCTGAGCCCATCTTAATGGCTATAAAGAAAGCAACTTCTTGGGAGATAACCCATGTGTTATTTTGCTACAGTACTTTATTTTTTTATTTGTGTCTTGGAAGTTGTTTACTACTGTAGCAACCTCTCCTTATCTTAGTTTTGTGTTTTGTTGTGCCAAGTGAAGCCTCTAATCGAAGGTTGATGCTAGATTTGGATTTCTGCGCAGAAACAGATTTCTATCTGTCACGAATCTGGGTCTAATTCTCTGTAGGAAACTCAGCAAATTATGCCAATTTACGTGCGTGTTCCTCAGATATGTACGCAACTTTCATTAGTTTTGATTTTTCTGATTTGAGCAACGGAAGTATTTTATTAAAATTCGTCTTTACTGGCTGTTCTGTTTTGGCAGATTCTGTCTCTGTTTTTTGCATTGTCTCTTGTGGACTTTAAACGAGGTTTTCTAGACGTAGAGAGCTGTAGCTGATGTTTTATTGAGTTATTGCAATGTGCCACTACAGGACCAAGGTGGATTCAATTTTTTTGAGTACTAACCCCTCTAATGAAGTTTATGAGAAGTTTGGTGTGAAGGAAGTTTTCAAGGGTCAAGAGAGGAGGATGATATATGATCAAGAAGAGTGAAAAGTCTAAGCTTGGGGATGCCCCCGTGGTTCATCCCTACATATTTCAAGAAGACTCAAGCGTCTAAGCTTGGGGATGCCCAAGGCATCCCTTTCTTCATCAACTTATCAGGTTCCTCCCCTGAAACTATATTTTTATTCAGTCACATCTTATGTGCTTTATTTGGAGCGTCTGTGTGTTTATTTTTGTTTTTGTTTGAATAAATTCGGATCCTAGCAATCCTTGTTTGGGAGAGAGACACGCTCCGCTTTTTCATATGAACACTTGTGTTCTTCGTTTTACTTTTAATGTTCAATGATAAAAGTTGGAAGCTACAATACTTATCTTTATTTGGTTGGAAGCAGAAAATGCCTCATATGTCTTGGATAATTTGATACTTGGCAATTGTTTTGAGCTCTCAAGTAGATCATAAGTTTTTGCATGTAGTTTAAACCTATTAGTGGAGAACTACCGTAAAGCTTGTTAAAATTGGTTTGCATAATTGATCTCTCTTAAGGTCTAGATATTTTCTGGTAAAAGTGTTTGAGCAACAAGGAAGACAGTGTAGAGTATTATAATGCTTGCAATATGTTCTTATGTAAGTTTCTTTGCATACCGGTTCATACTTGTGTTTGCTTCAAACAACCTTGCTAGCCAAAGCCTTGTACTGAGAGGGAATACTTCTCGTGCATCCAAAAACCTTGAGCCAAAACCTATGCCATTTGTGTCCACCATACCTACCTACTATGAGGTATTTCCTGCCATTCCAAAGTAAATTGCTTGAGTGCTACCTTTAAACAATTCAAAATTTATCACCTCTGATTTGTGTCAATGTTTTATAGCTCATGAGGAAGTATGTGGTGTTTTATCTTTCAATATTGTTGGGCAACTTTCACCAATGGACTAGTGGCTTCATCCACTTATCCAATAATTTTGCAAAAAGAGCTGGCAATGGGATTCCCAGTCCCAAATTAATTAACCAAAATAGACACTCCTCCATGGTATGTGATTGTTGGACGGCACCCGAAGGATTCGGTTAGCCATGGCTTGTGTAAGCAAAGGTTGGGAGGAGTGTCATCATCATAATAAAACCGAAATAAAAAGGCACTCCTTCATGGTATGAGATTGTTGGCAGGCACCCGAGGATACGGTTAGCCATGGTTTGTGAAAGAAAGGTTGGAAGGAGTGCCACACAAAATAAAATAATTCATGGGAGCCGCTCTTTGAAGGTTTGTCTGGCGAGGGGGTTAGAGTGCCCACTACCATTCGTTGACAACAACAAACACCTCTCAAAACTTTACTTTTATGCTCTCTATATGTTTTCAAAACCAAAGCTCTAGCACAAATATAGCAATCAATGCTTCCCTCTGCGAAGGGCCATTCTTTTACTTTTATGTTGAGTCAGTTTACCTACTTCCTTCCACCTTAGAAGCAAGCACTTGTGTCAACTGTGCATTGATTCTTACATACTTGCATATTTGCATTCATCATATTACTCTATGTTGACAATATCCATGAGATATACATGTTGAAAGTTGAAAGCAACCGCTGAAACTTATATCCTCCTTTGTGTTGCTTCGATGCCTTTACTATGAACTTATTGCTTTATGAGTTAACTCTTGTGCAATCTTTTGATGCTTGTCTTGAAAGTACTCTTCATGAAAAGTTTTGCTATATGTTATCTACTTGTTAGCAACTATAGATTATTGCCTTGAGTCACTTCATTCATTTCTTATGCTTTGTAACAGTATGATCAAGGTTATGTAAGTAGCATGTCACTACAGAAATTATTCTTTTTATCGTTTACCTGCTCGGGACGAGCAGGAACTAAGCTTGGGGATGCTGATACGTCCCCGACGTATCCATAATTTCTGTCGTTCCATGCTTGTTTTATGACAATACTTACATGTTTTGCTTGCACTTTATAATGTTTTTATGCGTTTTCCGGAACTAACCTATTAACGAGATGCCACAGTGCCAGTTCCTGTTTTCTGCTGTTTTTGGTTCCAGAAAGGCTGTTCGGGCAATATTCTCGGAATTGGACGAAATCAACGCCAAACCTCCTATTTTTCCCGGAAGGCTCCAGAACACCGAAGAAGAGTCGGAGAGGGGCCAGGGGGCCACCACACCACAAGGCGGCGCGGGCCAGACCCAGGCCGCGCCGGCCTAGGGTGTGGCGCCCCCAGGTGCCCCCCTGCGCCGCCTCTTCGCCAATAAAATCCCTTTCGACCTAAAAACACCGTACCAATTGACGAAACTCCAGAAAAGTTACTGTGACGCCGCCATCGTGAAACTCCAATTCGGGGGACAGAAGTCTCTGTTCCGGCACCCTGCCGGGACGGGGAAGTGCCCCCGGAAGCCATCTCCATCGACGCCACCGCCTCCATCATGCTCCGTGAGTAGTTCCCCCATGGACTACGGGTTCTAGCTGTAGCTAGTTGGTATTCTCTCCCCCATGTACTTCAATACAATGGTCTCATGAGCTGCCTTACATGATTGAGATTCATCTGATGTAATCGGTGTTGTGTTTGTTGGGATCCGATGGATGATACATTATGATTAGTCTATCTATAAAGTTTGTGAAGTTATTGTTGCTGCAATCTTGTTATTCTTAATGCTTGTCACTAGGGCCCGAGTGGCATGATCTTAGATTTAAGCTCTATATTATTGCTTAGATTGTATCTACAAGTTGTATGCACATGTCACTGTCCGGAACCAAAGGCCCCGAAGTGACAAGAATCGGGACAACCGGAGGGGATGGCGGTGATGTGAGGATCACATGTTTTCACGGTGTGTTAATGCTTTTCTCCGGTACTCTATTAAAAGGAGTACCTTAATATCCAGTAGTTTCCCTTGAGGCCCGGCTGCCACCGGCTGGTAGGACAAAAGATGTTGTGCAAGTTTCTCATTGCGAGCACGTACGACTATATACGGAAAACATGCCTACATAATTAATAAGCCTGATGTTCTTTCTTAATGCTTTGATTCCTATCAATTGCCCAACTGTAATTTGTTCACCCAACACTTGTCACTTATTGGAGAGTTACCACTAGTGTAGATCGCTGGGAACCCCGGTCCATCTCTCATCATTATATACTTGTTCTACATGTCATTGGAAGTAGTATCAACTATTTTCCGGTGCCATTGCTCTCATATTGCTATTCTTTTCTTTGTATTCTTGTTACTATTGCTCTCATATTACTGCTACTTTCACATCACCCCTGTTGCTAGTGCTTTTCCAGGTGCAGCTGAATTGACAACTCAGTTGTTAAGGCTTATCAGTATTCTTTACCTCCCCTTGTGTCGAATCAATAAATTTGGGTTATACTACCCTCGAAGACTGTTGCGATCCCCTATACTTGTGGGTCATCAACCGCTACTACGTTTCTTCCGCTATGTGTTTTGTATTTGATCTTTAGATCAATTGTTGTATTAAGACTGGATCATGTGATCCTTTGATGTAAGACTTGATGAGTTCGTCGCATAGAAAACAAAAAATTTCCACTGTGAACAAGAACAAAACCAAGATCCAATCTAGGAAAAGCCAAGATCTAATCTATGAAGATCGAAGCAACGAGATGTATGTGAGACTAACCCTCGAAGATTTCCAAAGCCTACGAGATTAGATCTCGTTGTTGATGTAGTCGATCATCCTGTGATGCAATCCGGCAGCACTTCCGTACTCGGTCGTGCGTACGGTGTCGAAGAAGCCCGTCCTCTCCCCGTTCCAGCGGGCAGCGGAGGTGTGGTAGATCCCCTCGGAATCCCAGCAGCACGACGGCGTGGTGGTGGTGGAGGAGAAAAGCTGCAGGGCTTCGCCAAGCCGGAGCAGACTTGCGGTGGAAGAGAGCGGGGCGGCCAGGGTTAGGGTATCAAGGGTGGTCGACCCCCCTGCCCCCTCCCCTCTTTATATAGGGGGGGAGGTCGGTTTGGGTGGCCCCCCAACCGCCAAACCCATCTAGGGCCGGCGGCCAAAGGGGGAGGGGTGACATGGGCATACCCTTCGGGTACCCATTATTACTATACCTGGTTCGGCTCGGCCCAATATGGAGACAACCCGAAGAAGTAGTCGACTAGGACTCTTGTAAAACCCTAGGCTGGTTGCATATATAAAGCCAGCCAGGACACCCGAAATAGAGGAGGACAACATATAGACGGAATATAGACAACATAGCTCCGCCTACGGCGACACCCTGTAAACATACTTATGATCTTATACTGGATTGCTAGCAGCACGTAGGGATCCTCCACCGAGGGGACCCGAAGCTGGGTACGTCGTGTGCCTAATCTCGTCCCCGGAATCTCCATCGTCGCTCTCCCGAAACCCTAGTCTACAATACGTAGGCATTGCCGAGGTATTCCCTCGTCAATTGGCGCCGTCTGTGGGAATTTGCGACGACTGGATTTTGTCATCTGGGCGGGATCCATCAGATTTATCGTCAACATCATCGGCAAGATCGAAGTCAAGAAAAAGAAGTCATCGTTATCAGCTATGTCGAGATCGCAACTGCGTGGAAGAATCCGTCGAGTTCATCGCCAACATCCTTCAAGTTCATCTTCGATAGAGTCAATTTCGTCGATATCAAGCAGCAATTTCATCGCGAATCCAGAAAATTTCAACGTTTTGACAACAACGGCACACTTCATCGGCTGTGTCCACTTCATCGACTCCATCTGTCGGATGACCTACTTTTACACCGACTTCGTCGCATCCAATAATAGAGCTAAGTATTTCCTTTTCAAAGTTGATTATCGTTTATTTTCGTCGCTCCCAACCAATCGGAAGCTGTACCATTACATTGTTACCATAAAAATAAACTTGATTACTTGGATACTATGAAGTAAAATTTATCGGGATTTTTTCGCAAGATATATATTACTTACGTGATGTACTTCAGGATTAGTGAAAGGCTTAGTGAATATAACTTTTCCGGACTCAGCGGATTAATTTTCTTCGGCTTTGGATACATATTCTTCGGCTTAGTGGAGTTATTTTGTTTGACTTAGTAAAAGTATCTCCTTCGGCTCAGTGGATTTATCTTCTTTGGATTACTGGATTCATCTTCTTTGGATTCATCTTATAAGATTATCATCGGTTTCCTCTATTACCCTACGCATCTTGGGTCAGTGAAATTATTTTTCTTCGGATTAGTAGATTTATCTTCTTCGGCATGCTGGATATATTTTTCGGGTTATCATTGGTTTCTTCTTATACAATACTATCCGAGGCATCAATGGATACATCTTCTGTGATTATTACTGGAACTATTTTCTTTGGATCAATGGATTCATCCTCTCTGATATCAGCGAATTCATCTTCTACGATTATTACTGGATCAATGGATTCATCCTCTCTGATATCGATGAATTCATCTTCTACGATTATTCTTTGGATTCTTGGTCAATGGATTCATCCTCTATGATATCGACGGATTTATCATCAATATATGCTTTATATTTAATGGCGTAATCTTCAATATGGATTCATATCAAATACTTCATCTTGGATTCATCTTCATGAACTCATATTGTATTATTTGACAATGGCTTCATCCTAAATGGCTTCACCTTATATGACGTTGCGACTCCGTCAACTTCTTTCGACATCACGGCTAATACTCGGGGGCTCGACAACGACTTCACCCCGGGTAACAACGGTGACATGGCGTCTAAGCAACAATCATGACATCACCCCAGCAACGCTCGGGGGCTCGGCTATTTCTTCATCAACAATTTGGCGACATCTATTTTTTGCTATTTGGTGGTTCCTACTTCGGCTCGACTTCTTGGTTTCATTCAAAGACTTCATCGACTTAGCTACACGGCATATCTCCGTTAACTCCGTCGTATCTAATAAGCTAAGTGTTTCTTTTTAATAAAGTTGATTATCATTTACTTTTGCCGCACACGACACTCGGGGGCTGTGCGGCATAAATTTACTTTACATATCATTGAATCTGAGCATCTGACACCGCATGTGAAAAAGAGAGTCAAGGAAAAGATAGAAAAAGTTTGTTCATTTGTGCAGGAGAAAGCAAATTTCAAAGTATATAAAAGAGAACCCGACGAAATTGTCTACAGTGAGAACTCGACAAAATTGTCTTCAGGGAGGAACCCGACGAATTCAAAAGAGTACCCGACGAAATCTTGAGAGAATCCGACGAAATTATCTTCATGGAGGTCTCGACAAATTATCTTCATGGAGGTCCCGAAAAATTATCTTCAAGGAGGTCCCGAAGAATTGTCCTCAAAAAGGTCCCGAAGAATTATCCTCAGGAAGAACCCGAAGAATTAGGGAGGACCCGGAAAAAATTTCTTGAAGGAGGAACCAAAGAAAAAAAAAAAAAAAAATATAGAAGAGCATCGGGTCTATTGACTCGTCATATTGTTCCGAGCAAGAGCATCGGTGATGTACCCGACAATATAGAAGAACCAATATATTCGGCTGTCTCATCAAGCCCGAGAGAAAAATATAGAAGAACCCGCAAAATGGGTCATTGCATCAGCCGAACAAGGCACTCGACAATATATTCTCAGAACGCCAAAGTTGCGATCAATTTCTGAATGCCGCAAATTTGCGAAGGTAAGACCCCAGATCCGTTCTGCTGGGCGTGGCATCGCCGAAGACTGCGCTCTGCTACTTTTATCCGTATCAACAGATACGAAGAAAAATCCTAGCGGACGCGTTAGGTACCCGATAAATATGACTGGGACTCGACAGAATGGTAAGACCTTAAGCGGCACCTGTCGAAGTTTACACCAGTATCCCGGGATCATGTCCAGGGACGTGATCTTGAAGTAGGTTTTTGCGGATTGCCACTAGAGCAGTTAACTGGTACCTGATCCGTCAGATGAACTAGCCCCAATTACCATTATCCCTGTACAATATAGATATGGATAACAAATAAAAATAGCAATGGCTTGGACCCGACAAATATGGCCTGCGCCAAGTTCTTTATCGAGTAGTACAACTTGAGCCTATGTCCAAGTGCAAGCACCTACCCATAGGCTCGGGGGCTACTCTTATCAAGAGAGTTGTTTACCCTCCCGACGAGATACAAGTTTTTGCCCAAATGCTCGGGAGCTACTTTGAGAAAAAGAAAAATTCAAGTATGACAATATAGAATTGCGGGGGCCTATGATCAAACACAAGCATTTGTTCATAGCCTCGGGGGCTACTCCCATCGGGAGCGCTGTTCGCGCACCCAATCAATATGAAGAAGTTCGAGAAAGAATGACAATATAGCGGCATAAAATGTTGAGCCTACAACCAAGCGCAAGCACTTGGCTGTAGCCTCGGGGGCTACTCCCATCGGGAGCGCTGGTCGCGCACCCGATAGAAAAATAACTTCGACAGCATCTACAACAGTCAATGTTTGTAGACTCAACTCGATTCTATGACTCGAGTGGAGCCTACTCCCATCGGGAGCACATAGATTTCATCGAATTCTCCAGAAATATAGTAAAAGTTCTTCATCGAGTAGTACAACTTGAGTCTATGCTCAAGCGCAAGCACTTGTCCATAGACTCGGGGGCTACTCCTATCGGGAAACAACGGCGCGCACCCGACAGGAAAAATAATTTCAAGAATCATCGACATCATCTACGCATGATCTTCGGCATGGACCTCGCCTTGTTTTTCTTCGACTTCGGAGATGGTTATGCTTGGAGTTTATACGCAAGTCTTCGACTTCCCTATAAACTCGGGGGCTACTGACATGGGCATACCCTTCGGGTACCCATTATTACTATACCTGGTTCGGCTCGGCCCAATATGGAGACAACCCGAAGAAGTAGTCGACTAGGACTCTTGTAAAACCCTAGGCTGGTTGCATATATAAAGCCAGCCAGGACACCCGAAATAGAGGAGGACAACATATAGACGGAATATAGACAACATAGCTCCGCCTACGGCGACACCCTGTAAACATACTTATGATCTTATACTGGATTGCTAGCAGCACGTAGGGATCCTCCACCGAGGGGACCCGAAGCTGGGTACGTCGTGTGCCTAATCTCGTCCCCGGAATCTCCATCGTCGCTCTCCCGAAACCCTAGTCTACAATACGTAGGCATTGCCGAGGTATTCCCTCGTCAAGGGGGAATTCTTCCCCCCCCCCCCCCCCAAGTTGATCCCCCCTAGGGTTTTGGGGAAAACCCTAAGGGTGGACGACTTGGGCCTTGAGGGGCATGTGCCCCTGGCCCATTAGGGCTAGGATGCACCCCCTAGGCCCATGTTGGACCCCCTAGGTCGTGGGCCCCATGGTGGACCCCCTGGAACATTCTAGAACCTTCTCGGTCTTCCACCGGAAAAATCCCGAACTTTTCCGAAACCTAGAAATCAACTTCCCTATATGAATCTTATTCTCCAGACCATTCCGGACCTCCTCGTGATGTCCTGGATCCCATCAGAGACTCCGAACAAACTTCGGTCTCCATCTCATATTCTGAATCTACTTATGCGACATCGAACCTTAAGCTCGTCACCCTACGGTTCATGAACTATGCAGACATGGTCGAAACTCCTCTCTGACCAATAACCAATAGCGGGATCTGAAGATCCATAATGGCTCCCACACATTCAATGATAACTTAGTGATCGATTGAACCATTTACATACGATATCAATTCCCTTTGTCACGCGATACTTTACTTGTCCGAGGTTCGATCATCGGTATCTCTATACCTTGTTCAACCTCGTTACCGACAAGTACTCTTTACTCGTACCGTGGTATGTCATCTCTTGTGATCCAATCACATGCTTGCAAGCTAATCAGACGACATTCCACCAAGAGGGCCCAGAGCATATCTATCCGTCATCAGGATGGACAAATCCCACTGTTGATCCATATGCCTCAACTCACACTTTCCGAATAATTAATCCCATCTTTATAACCACCCATTTACGCAATGGCGTTTGATGTAATCAAAGTACCCTTCCGGTGTAAGTGATTTACATGATCTCATGGTCGAAGGACTAGGTAACTATGTATCGAAAGATTATAGCAAGTTGAACTTAATGACTTGATCTCATGCTACGCTTATTTGGGTGTATGTCCATTATATCATTCACCCAATGACATAACCTTGTTATTAACAACATCCAATGTTCATGAGCACGAAACCATGATCATCTATTAATCAACAAGCTAGTTATACAAGAGGCTTACTAGGGACTCCTTGTTGTTTACATAACACACATGTATCAATGTTTCGGTTAATACAATTATAGCATGGGATGTAAACATTTATCATGAACACTAAGATATAACAATAACTTAATTTATTATTGCCTCTTGGGCATATCTCCAACAGTCTCCCACTTGCACTAGAGTCAATAATCTAGTTTACATTTGTAAAGATATAACACCTTGGCCTTCTGGTGCTTATCATGTTTTCTCACGGGAGAGGTTTCAGTCAACGGATCTGACATGCTCAGAAACGTATGTATTTTGCAATTCATTTGCGTCTCAACGCATCACTCATTTTCCAAATGAGTCGGCATTAATCGTATATGCTTAGTCCTCTGGTGGAACCTTAATTCCGCTGTCTAAAATAAGTCACTAATATTGTCACACACAATATAGCTTCAAAGTTCTGACACTATCGGAACTACACCAAGTTCTCAAAGAACTCCTCGACTTAACATCCTCAGTCATTGTTAAAACAATGACATACACTGCCTTTGTTTGTAGAATCCGTCACAATATTTAGAACTCATCTAAATCTAGCATAGACTTCTTCTAGCTCATTGTGCTACCTTTTAAACAACACTTAGCCTAATTGAGATTGAAATTTTATTTTTATATGTGACCAAACTAATATCGGTGCAACACCTTACAGCGATATGTTTGTCATTACCCCATACAAAACTATATATATATCCTTGGTTCTTCTAAAGCACTCAGGGATATTCTTACTGTTGTCTAATGATCATTGCATGAATCATTCTGGTATATGCTCGTAACACTTTAGAGCACATGACATCTGATTTTGTACATATTATTCGTGATCTAAAATCACTCATGTGTTTTTACTCATCGAGTGTCAAATACACTCAAGTCTTGTTAAACCTTCACATGGAAAAGAACGTCTTTTTAATATTTTTATATTGAACTACTTCAATATTCATTCTATGTACTTTGACTTAAACTTATTATGTGTTTCAATCTATCTTCATAGATCTTGATACTAAATATGTTTCAGTCCATATCCTTTCATTGAAGTTAATTCTCAATGAAACCTTTTAATCCCATCAAGTATATAATTACATTATTTATAATCAATGATATGTCATCCACATATAATATTATAACTATGTCTCAGCGCTCCCACTTAATTTCTTGCAAATGCAAGCATCTTCATCGTTTCTGATGAAATCAAAACTCTTTGATTATTTCATCTGGTGAAGATTCCAACTCCGTGATACTTACTTCATCCAGTAAAGTTTGTATACCCATCTAGTATTGCACAGACTAGCAAAACTCTTTGGTTTGTATCTAGTATACATCCTTAATACACACTTCTGGAAGGTATGTATTTCTGCCATCCTACTAACATATCTCATAAAAGAAATATGTAGTGATTACTAGAATAATCCACATAGACTATAAGCATTGATACGGAAGATCTGATCTTATCGTAGTCAACTGTTTGAACTTTGTCGTAAACAAATTTTCGACAAGTCGAGCTTCTTCAAGGATATTTCATCCAAGTCCATCAATTTTGTAGATCATTTTACTTTCAAAAAGTATTCACCTATCTTGGATTTCATGGCGCATAGCCATTTTAACGGAGTCAGGACCCATCATAACTTCTTTGTATGTAGTTGGTTTATCATTGTTCAAAATCAATCCTTTGTCCACAAATCATTTATTTGATCACAAACTAAACCACATCTACAAGGTTCAATAGGTACTTTGATCTTCATGACTATAACACTTTGTAGACATGTGACCCATGATCGTCGTGGCCGCTTCCGGAACCATTTCCGATGCTGCGCTACTCTGATCATCATGCTCAGGTTCATGAACCTTATCAAGTTACATTGTCCTCCCACTCAAATACTTCGCTAGAAAACAATTTCTTGGAAATAAGCAAGTAACATTAACAAACACTTTTGTCTTTTACTTCATAGTGGAAAGAATTCCCAATTTGTTCTCTGGGATAACCAACAAAGACATTCATCCGATTTTGGTTGTAAACTTATTTACTTATGCTATGCATACCAAAATTTAAGAAAGGACTATTAGGGTTTATACCCATGCCATAACTCGTATGGTGTCATTTCAACGGATTATGATGACACTCTATTTAGTGTAAAAGCGGTAGTCTCTAAATCATAACCCACAAAAATATAATGGCATCATTTTATCTCATCATTAACCCAAAAAGGTTTAGATATGTCTCTCGGATACTCCATCATCACTATGATACTCCAAGAAACATGAGGCGTAGAACAATTTCATAACTCTCTTAGATGTTCGCTAAAACTCGTAATTCAAATATTTCCACCATGATCCAATCATAGATATTTTACTTTTCTATTACGATGATTTCCACTTCATGCTGAAATTTATTTGAATTCATTCAAATGTTTCGAACTTCTTCCTTATCGAATATATCCACATATATATACTCAATTCATTGTTGGAAGTTTTCATGAAGTGGAAGAATCTTCCACACACAACTATGCCTAGTGAACCACATACATCATCATGTATGTTTCCACTATGTTAGTTGCCCGTTCAACTCTTGGCCTATGAACGGTATTTCAGTCATTCTCTTTAGAAGAGATTTGCAAGCGCCGGACGATTCAAAAATCGAATGACTGCAAAAATCCATTTGCATGGAGTTTCTTCATGCGTTCCTTTCTAACATGACCTAAATGGCGGTTCCACAAATAAGTGGAATTCAAATCATTTGCCTTATGGCATTTTAGCATCAGTGTTATGCATGTGTGTTTCACCATAAAGATTTATAATAACCTATCCATTGTACATGGAATACTGTCAAAATTTGAACAACTCATTGTTTTCATTTTACCAGAACAAAACAACAATTATGAAGTTCTTTATTATAAATCTGAAGGGCTAGATAGAATGCCAACGACAAACATAATAACACTTTATTTTTGTTCCAGACGTGCATTCCTATCATATTCTTTGTCAGTCACTTAGGCCATTGAATTCTTGCATTGCGTTGTTTTGTATGACACTTCATACCAACCAATATGGTACAAATACCCAAGAATTTCATTGTGTGACCAAACTAGGAATACATTCATAACATGTATATCATCTATATACACCTGAGCTAGACATTCTAGTCTTTTCTTTCTTTCTGCCAATAATCTTTTGTAGTTTCTCTTTTAGCTTTCCTCATTCTCAGAAAAACAGTTCAACATCAATAACTTCTAGGTTTATTGGTCAAATACCAATAACCTTGAGGTTCTTACTTTGAAGTTGATCATCATATGACAAGTGTTCCGGATTTCACTATTAGTAACCTTTTAATTGATGAACAATTTCACTCATAATTTTTATCCATCAAATCATGACGAATTTCTGAGACCATGTTTGTACATGCTAGGCTCATAAAGTTTAACCTCAGTATTTGCATGTGCAAATCTGGCTTGCACCCGTTGTATGCACACGTAGAATTTATAACACCCGATCATCACGTGATGCTTCGAAACGACGAGTCTTAGCAACGGTGCATACTAAGGACGATCATTTCATGGATATGCGAATATTGTTAGTTCCCAACTAGTTGGAGGATTGGGAAGCCTAGCGTCTTCAACCTTCGTACATTCCCATAAAACTTATGAGTTTATGTAGTCTCACCAGATTATATTCTATCATCTTGCAATAAGGTCTTAGATATCACATATATCTCATACCTCGCTTATTTCTGAAAACAAAATTTCCAGCTCCTTACTTTTCAAATGGATTTGAACTTCAAGTTTCATGGAGACAAGATGATTTTAGGTACTAATTGAAACCATTGCTCTTTGATTCAGCAATGTGAGGTTTACTAAAAGTTTGCAATAGGACTTAATCATATCTTGATTTTTTAACAATACGGTACCAGTCCGTAAAGTTTCTTGTCAGACTTAACAGTATTTCTATCTCAATTACAAGACTAGCGCATGGTAGATAACGGATGCCAATTCTACAAATTAATTCAAAATACTATTCAGACTATGTTCATGATAATTAGTTCAAGTTTTAATCTAATTACTAATGAACTCCCACTTAATACAACATCCCTCATAGTTGTTTAGTGGCACACGATCCATATCCACTACACCAAAACCGATCATCATGTGAGATGATGTAGCTTCAATGGTGAACATCAACATGTTGATCATATCATCCATATGACTCGTGTTCAACCTTTCGGTTTCCTCTGTTCCGAGGCCATGTCTGTACATGCTAGGCTCGTCAAGCAAACCCAAGTATTTCCGCGTGTGCAACATGGCTTACACCCGTTGTATGTGAACGTAGAATCTATCACATCCGATCATCACGAGATGCTTGAAAACGACGAACTGTAGCAACAGTGCATACGAGGGGAGAACACTTTATTATCTTGATATTAATGTGAGGGATCATCTTATAATGCTACCGTCGCGATCTAAGCAAGATAAGATGCATAAAGGATTAACATCACATGCAATTCATAATATGTGATATGATATGGCCTTTCTTCTTGTGCTTTTGATCTCCATCTCCAAAGCACACGAGCATGATCTCCATCATCACCAGCATTGCACCAAGGTCCATGGTGCCGCTTCATGGTTGTCCATCACTTATAGCTACTTTAACAACTACTTGAAATAAAGCTATTACATGATGAATAGACACGCAGGTCTTAACAAATTTAAAGACAACCATTAGGCTCCTGCCGGTTGCCATAATACAATAATGAACATCTCATACATCAAATATAATCATCATCACATCATGGCCATATCACATCACCAAACCCTGCAAAAACAAGTTAGATGCCTCTAATTTGGTTTGCATATTTTACGTGGTTTAGGGTTTTCGAGTAAGATCCAATCTACCTACGAACATGAACCACAACGGTGATACTAGTGTTGTCAATAGAAAGAGTAGATTGAATCTGCACTATGGTGGGAGAGACAGACACCCGCAAAGCCACTTATGCAATACAAGTTGCATGTCAAGCGTGCAGCAAGTCTCATGAGACGCGGTCATGTAAAGTTAGCCCGGGCCGCGTCATCCCACCATCCCGCAAGATGCAAAGTACACTAACCAAAAACAACAAGAGCATCAACACCCACAAAACCATTGTGTTCTACTCGTGCAACAGATCTATGCATAGACACGGCTCTGATACCACTGATGGGTTCGTTGCATAGAAAACAAAAAAATTCTACCGTGAACAAGAACAAAACCAAGATCCAATCTAGGAAAAGCCAAGATTTAATATATAAAGATCGAAGCAACGAGATGTATGTGACACTAAGCCTCGAAGATTTCCAAAGCCTACGAGATTAGATCTCGTTGTTGATGTAGTCGATCATCCTGTGCTGCAATCCGGCAGCACTTCCGTACTCGGTCGTGCGTACGGTGTCGATGAAGCCCATCCTCTCCCCGTTCCAGCGGGCAGCGGAGGTGTGGTAGATCCCCTCGGAATCCCAGCAGCACGACGCGTGGTGGTGGTGGTGGAGGAGAAAAGCTGCAGGGCTTCGCCAAGCCGGAGCAGACTTGCGGTGGAGGAGAGCGGGGCGGCCAGGGTTAGGGTATCAAGGGTGGTCGACCCCCCTGCCCCCTCCCCTATTTATATAGGGGGGAGGTCGGTTTGGGTGGCCCCCCAACCCCCAAACCCATCTAGGGCCGGCGGCCAAAGGGGGGAGGGGGAATTCTTCCCCCCAAGTTGATCCCCCTAGGGTTTTGGGGAAAACCCTAAGGGTGGACGACTTGGGCCTTGAGGGGCATGTGCCCCTGGCCCATTAGGGCTAGGATGCACCCCCTAGGCCCATGTTGGACCTCCTAGGTCGTGGGCCCCATGGTGGACGCCCGGAACCTTCTAGAACCTTCCCGGTCTTCCACCGGAAAAATCCTGAACTTTTCCGAAACCTAGAAATCAACTTCCCTTATATGAATCTTATTCTCCGGACCATTCCGGACCTCCTCGTGATGTCCTGGATCCCATCCGAGACTCCGAACAAACTTCGGTCTCCATCTCATATTCCGAATCTACTTATGCGACATCGAACCTTAAGCGCGTCACCCTACGGTTCGTGAACTATGTAGACATGGTCGAGACTCCTCTCCGACCAATAACCAATAGCGGGATCTGGAGATCCATAATGGCTCCCACACATTCAACGATAACTTAGTGATCGATTGAACCATTTACATACGATACCAATTCACTTTGTCAGGCGATACTTTACTTGTCCGAGGTTCGATCATCGGTATCTCTGTACCTTGTTCAACCTCGTTACCGACAAGTACTCTTTACTCGTACCGTGGTATGTCATCTCTTGTGATCCGATCACATGCTTGCAAGCTAATCAGACGACATTCCACCGAGAGGGCCCAGAGCGTATCTATCCGTCATCAGGATGGACAAATCCCACTGTTGATCCATATGCCTCAACTCACACTTTCCGAATACTTAATCCCATCTTTATAACCACCCATTTACGCAATGGCGTTTGATGTAATCAAAGTACCCTTCTGGTGTAAGTCATTTACATGACCTCATGGTCGAAGGACTAGGTAACTATGTATCGAAAGCTTATAGCAAGTTGAACTTAATGACTTGATCTCATGCTACGCTTATTTGGGTGTATGTCCATTATATCATTCACCCAATGACATAACCTTGTTATTAACAACATCCAATGTTCATGACCACGAAACCATGATCATCTATTAATCAACAAGCTAGTTATACCAGAGGCTTACTAGGGACTCCTTGTTGTTTACATAACACACATGTATCAATGTTTCGGTCAATACAATTATAGCATGGGATGTAAACATTTATCATGAACACTAAGATATAACAATAACTTAATTTATTATTGCCTCTTGGGCATATCTCCAACAAGACTATTATGGTTTGTAATGAATGATGTTCTGTGATATCAATCTATTATGTCTCGCAAAAACAATATTCCTGGGATTGCGATGTATGGCATAATAGGCATCTGGAATTAAAAATCCGGGTGTTGACACTCACACAAGACAATCTAGGATCACCCCATTTTGGTTGGCTTTGTTTTCTTTTAAGAAAAAATATTTCCTCTCATTGAAATATTTACTAGGGTTTCTATTTATTTCCTTTGAAAAATAATTTCCTCTCATTGAACATTATTCAGATTTAATCTCCTCAAATAATAAAGTATGAGATCATGTTGACCAAAGTCACCACTTCATATTTATTCATTTGAGAAAATGATTTAAATGAGATACTACATCTCATACCATTTAAACACTACTTGGGAAAGATTTAATATTCTCAAATAATAAAATATGGGGTCATTGACACTAATGTCATCACCTCACATTGAATTACTTGGAAAGGTGATTTAAATGAGAGGATACCTCTCATAATATTTAACTACTATTTTTAATCAATTTAAATGGGCTAGTAATAGCCATATAGCCCTTATTTTGCTCTAGCCCATATTCATGTAAAGCATTTGAAATGTGAATTATGAGAGTTGGAATCAACTCAAAATACATTAGGGTTGATTTTATAAAATGTTTGAGTTTGGCACAGGTACTGCCTTGTTATTTTTATTGCAATTGTTCTATAATAAATCAAGGGTTGAGACCAGTGGGGTTGGATAGATATTTTCATAAGCTTTCCAGAAATATTTAATTCATAATTTTGGCTCAGTAGATATTTTTCTATTTAATTTTGAACATGGCATCACTATTGAATTTCAGCTAAAAAGATTAATTCAAATTTGAATTTAACGGGCTAGGCGGGAAAACAAAACAGGCCAGAGAAAAGCAAAACGGGGCGGCCTAGCTGCGTGTCTTGCACGAGCGGGTGGCCTGACAGTGGGCTCCACACGTCAGCGTCTAATTAAACAGTGAAACGGTACGCGCGATATAGAGCGTTGGATTAGAAGACGATCGAACGGCCGATGCTCGTCATCGTCGACGGCGAGCACGAACCCTATTGGCGGCGAGCCTAGGGGGTCGGCGGCTCACCGGAGGTCCGGCGATGGTCGGCGTTGATGCAGTTTGGCGTTGTCGATGACGACAAAGCTCCTGGTACCGGCGGCTGCTCCTGGGGTGGCTCCAATCTCCGACAAACTTACGGTGGTGCTGGCGGAGCTCCGGCTTGCAATTGGGGCTCTGTGGGTGGAATTGGGACGGGGGCTTGCTCAAGGTGGCTCAGTGAGAAGAGAGGAGGGGACTGGTGTGAAGGAAATGAGCGGGGGAGGCCTCCTTTTATAGGGTCGACGAGGTGCCGAGGCTCGCGGACATGGCGATGGTGGCGACGGTGCTACAGCGGCTCAATGACGTGGGCGAGGATGCGACGCTGCTCTACATGTCACGGCGATCATCACGCGCGTCTTGGCACAGAAAATGGCGGTCGGAAGCGATCAGGAGCATGACGCGTCCATCGGTACCGTGGCGGACATCGACGAAGAGGACGACGGCGACAGGGCACGGGAGAGAGAGGGAGCGTGTCTGGGAGGTAGCTGGTGTCGTGGCGACGCTCGGGGTAGAAGCGGAGGTCAAGGGGAGGACGGAGGCGACGGGGCGATGATGTGCTCTAGCGCGCTCTGCGTCGCGACCATGCCGGTCCTGGCGTCACTGGCTAACGTGGGCGTGTCCTGTGTTGGCCGGTGCTCGCTTCTCCTTGGCCAACGGCTTGCACGAGCGTGATCAGGAGAGTGAGGGGAGGCTCCAGGACATGCTGAGGTGAGCCAGAAGTGAGAGGAGAGGATGATGGCATGGTGGTGGCATGAGTGGCACGGCATGGCCATGTACTGGCCATGATCATGCATGATCATTGGTGCCAAAGCATGGCATTGTTCAGAGGATGCAAGGAGGAGTGAGGGATGACCAGAGGTGTGATGGTTTAGGCAAAAATCCAGTGGATTATAGAGTGTATGCACATATTAGTTTGGTGCACACAAGGTGCTCGACACAATGGCCACAAGAAATATTATTTTGAATTTTGCCAAACTTTTTCTTGGGTGTGAGTCTAATAATGTTTGGCATCTCCTGGTGGTCTTGGTTTTAAAAGTGAAGTCAATTTGGTGAGATTCAAATTTGAGGTGATCTTGTTTCTATTTCAATGTTGCAACTTTGCATGCTTATAATAGGAGTTTGAAAATGAATCAGCAAGGTTGGTCAACACCATGGTGATCACCTTGATGTGTTCTTGGATGAGGAGAAAAGAATTGGGAAAGTTTAGTTTAGAAATTGTTTATTACAGGGGCTCAAAGTAGGTGACGAGGGATCACCTCGCCAATGCCTACATATTGTAGACTTGGGTTTCGAGAGAGAGCGATGATGGAGATTCCGGGAGCGAGATTAGGCACACGACGTACCTAGCTTCAGGTCCCCTCGGTGGAGGATCCCTACGTGCTGCTAAGAATCCACTATATGAACACAAGTATCTTTTCAGGGTGCTGTCATCGGCGTAGCTATGTTGTCTATCTCTATGTTTATCTCTTGGCCTCTCTATTTCGGGAGCCCTGGCTAGCTTTATATATGCAACCAGCCTAGGGTTTTACAAGAGTCCTAGTCGACTACTTCTTCGGGTTGCCTTGTTGGGCCTTCTCCATATTTGGTCTTCTCCATATTGGGCCGAGCCAGGTATACTAATAATGGGTATCCAAAGAGTATGCCCATGTCAGTAGCCCCCGAGTTTCTAGGGAAGTCGAAGACTTGCGTAGAAACTCCAAGCATAACCATCTCCGAAGCTGAAGAAAATATAAGACGAGGTCCATGTCGCAGATCATGTGTAGCGTAGATGATGTCGACGATTCTTAAAATTATTTTTCTATCGGGTGCGCGACAGCGCTCCCGATGGGAGTAGCCCCCGAGTCTATGGGTAAGTGCTTGCACTTAGGCATAGACTCAAGTTGTACTACTCGATGAAGAACTTAACTATATTTCTGGAGGACTTGATGAAATCCATGTGCTCCCGATGGGAGTAGGCTCCACTCGAGTCGTAGAATCGAGTTGAGTCTACAAACCTTGATTGTCATAGATGCTGTCAAAGTTATTTTTCTATCGGGTGCGCGGCCAGCGCTCCCGATGGGAGTAGCCCCCGAGGCTACAGCCAAGTGTTTGCACTTGGGTGTAGGCTCAACTTGCTTTTAATCGACACCACAATTTTTCCTCTTTCTTGTATCTTATCGGGAGGGTGAACAATACTCTTGATAAAAGTAGCCCCCGAGCCTATGCGTAGGTGCTTGCACCTGGGCATAGACTCAAGTTGTACTATTCGATAAAGAACTTGACTATATTTCTGGGCGCAGCCCCTCGTTTTAGTGACTCCAGGCCGTTGCTATTTTTATTTGACATCCATATCTATATTGTACAGGGATAATGGTAATTGGGGCTAGTTCATCTGACGGATCAGGTACTAGTTAACTGCTCTAGTGGCAATCCGCAAAAACCTACTTCAAGACCACGTCCCTGGACATGATCTCGGGATACTGGTGCTAACTCGACAGGTGCCGCTTAAGGTCTTACCATCTGTCGAGCCCCAGTCATGTTTTATCGGGTCCACAGCGCGTCCGCCGGGATATTTCTTCACATCTGTTGATGTGGAAAAAAGTAGCAGAGCGTAGTCTTTGGCGATGCCACGCCACACAGGACGGACCCGGGGTCTTACCTTCGCAGAGTTTTGCGGCATTCAGAGATTATTCGCGACTTTGGCGCTCTGAGAATATTTTGTCAAGTGCCTTGTTCGGCTGATGCAATGACCCATTTTGCGGGTTCTTCTATTTTTCTCTCGGGCTTGATGAGACAGCTGAATATATTGGTTATTCTATATTGTCGGGTACATCACCGATGCTCTTGCTCGGAACAATATGACGAGTCAATGAACCCGAAGATTTGTCCACCTTTTTTTTTTGTTTGGGTTCCTCCTTGATGAAAATTTCGTCGAGTTCCTCCTTCAGGAAAATTTCTTCGGGTCCTCTTTGAGGACAATTATTCGGGTCCTCCCTGAGGACAATTCTTCGGGTCCTCTTTGAAGATAATTCTTCGAGACCTCCTTGAGGATAATTCTTCGGGACCTCCTTGAAGATAATTTTTTGGGACCTCCTTGAATAAGATTTCATCGAGTTCTGTCTTGAAGACAATTTCGTCGGGTTCTCTCAAGATTTCATCGGGTTCCTCCCTGAAGAAGATTTTGTCGGGTTCTCCTTGAGGATAATTTCTTCGGGTGCACGGCTAGCGCTCCCGATGGGAGTAACCCCCGAGGCTATGGTCGGGTGCGCGCATCCGGACATAGGCTCAAGAACTTGCATACTTTTAAATTTGCTTTCTCCTGCACAAATAAACAAACTTTTTCTATCTTTTCCTTGACTCTGTTTTTCGCATGCGATGTCAGATGCTCAGATTCAATGATATGTGAAGTGAATTTATGCCGCACAGCCCCCGAGTGTCGTGTGCGGCAAAAGTAAATGATAATCAACTTTATGTAAATTAAAAGGAAACACTTAGCTTATTAGATACGATAGAGTCGATGCGCGATGAAGTCTTCGAGTGCAGCGAAAAAGTTGAGCCGAAGTAGAAACCACCGAATTGCGAAAGTGGATGCCACAAAATTGTTGATGAAGAGATAGCCAAAACCCCAAGCACTGCTGGGGTGATGTCATGATTGTTGCTTAGACGCCATGTCACCGTTGTTACTTGGGGCGAAGTCGTTGTCGAGCCCCCGAGTATTATCCGTGTCGCCGAAAGAATGCCATTAAGGATGAAATACTGAAGATGAAGTCCGAGATGAAGTACTTGAGATGAATCCATATTAAAGATTACACCATCATATATTGAAGATGAATCCGCCGATATCATAGAGGATGAATCCATTGACCCGAAGAATCCAGTAATAACCATAAAAGATGAATCCGTTGATATCATAGAGGATGAATCCATTGAGCCGGAGAAAATAGTTCCAGTAATAACCATAGAAGATGAATCCATTGACCCGAAAACGCGTCGGGTAATATTGTATAAGTGAACCAATAATAACCCAAAGAAAACCAATCCAGTAATCCAGAGAGAATAAATCCACTGAGCCGAAGAAGATAAATCCACTAAGTCGAAGAAAATAATTCCACTGAGCCGAAGAAAATAATTCCACTGAGCCGGAGAAGATAATTCCACTGAGCCGGAGAAGATAATTCCATTGAGCCGGAAAAGATAATTCGATTGAGCCGGAAAAGATAACTCCATTGAGTCGGAAAAGATAACTCCATTGAGCGAACAAAAGAAATTCACCAAGTAATTGAGTATATTTGCGGTAACAAAGTAATGGAACAGCCCCCAGTGTTTGGATGAATTTGTTGTAATAATATAATGGCGCAGCCCCCGAATATTCAGGTGTAACGGAAGTAAATAATAATTGAATCTTTAAAGAGGGACACTTAGCTTTTTTATCGGCTGTGGCGGAGCCGACGTGAAAGGAGGTCGTGCGACGGACACAGTCGATGTAGTCGTGCGGCGCCTTTTATCTCTGATGATATTTGTGTCGGATGGCGAATCCGCCATGGCGTGTGCGCACCAGCATGTTCGTGCTAGCGTTCGTCAGAGTCGTCGTTTGCAAATGAGTAATGGAGAATAGGGTCGTCGAAGCAAAATAGTCGACGTTTGTTCCGATCTTATAATTCTTGTGTTGAATGAAATCGGAGCAGTAACTTGCGGTGCAAACATGCCAACGGCCGACGATAAGTCCATGATGATGAGTCCGCGGCAGCGAGTCCGTAAAACTCACGCCTGATTTTTATTCTCATGGTGGTTGCTGACAGGCTGGTTAGCAAACCGATTTATGCAAACTAAAATAGCAATCAAAGCAAACCAGAAGATCTAACTAGGCTACGTATTGGACATGGTTACTTAGCTTTCTATTTTTGAAGGAGGCAAACCGATGGCTCTTGAAACTTGTGAAGGCCACGCCTGGGCAGTTCGTGACCGCGTTGACTGCTCGATCCCTTGATTGCTTGACAACGAGAACAAGTGGATTTTCTTCGGTTTCGCGACTTGCTTCGATATCTAGCTGACTTTCTCTTTCCAAAAATTTGTGGCTGCGCATCTTGACTCTGTTGATCTGCGCGTCGCTGATGATGAAGGATCCCGCCCGGATGACAAAATCCAGTCGCCGCTTTTCCCACAGACGGCGCCAATTGACGAGGGATCACCTCGCCAATGCCTACATATTGTAGACTTGGGTTTCGAGAGAGAGCGACGATGGAGATTCCGGGAGCGAGATTAGGCACACGACGTACCCAGCTTCGGGTCCCCTCGGTAGAGGATCCCTACGTGCTGCTAGCAATCCACTATATGAACACAAGTATCTTTTCAGGGTGCTGTCATCGGCGTAGCTATGTTGTCTATCTCTATGTTTATCTCTTGGCCGCTCTATTTCGGGAGCCCTGGCTAGCTTTATATATGCAACCAGCCTAGGGTTTTACAAGAGTCCTAGTCGACTACTTCTTCGGGTTGCCTTGTTGGGCCTTCTCCATATTTGGTCTTCTCCATATTGGGCCGAGCCAGGTATACTAATAATGGGTATCCGAAGAGTATGCCCATGTCAGTAGGTACCCTGATATAATTGTCACAAATGACAATTATCATATGTGGCTTGGTTTGATTTTTTTATTTTGATTTGTTTTGCATTTCTTTGATTCAAATGTTATTATTTTGAGTTTATTAATGTTTTAAAACCTTCCAAACAAAGTAAACATGGCATAGGTGAAGATTTGCAAAGGTGTCCATAGGCTCATATATGATGCCATTTTTATTTTCTTTTGTTTTGCTTTGTTTCTCTTTAATTCAAATAGGCATGGTTTAGGGTTTAGAACTTTGTTAAACACCTCAAACAATCATCATGGCAACAACACAACATGAATGCATGAGCACTATGCAGCACACTTTGAATTTCAATTCAAGTTTTTGTTGGCTCCAAATTTTAGAATAAGGGAATTAGTTTTCTTCATTGATTTGAAATTTTGGGATGTTACAAGTAATCTTCCCGAGGAGGAAATTAATCTGTTTGCACAGGTTTTTTTGGCTGTAATCTTGGACATTTCCCTTTAAGTACTTGGGTGTTCCTCTGCATCATTCTAAGCTTAGAAAAGAGGACATCCAATCGGTCATTGACAAAATTACGAAAGGTATTGATGGGTGGTGTGGAAGATTGTTATCATATCATGATCGCATTATCCTTTTGCAAACTTGCATTGCTAGTATCCCGTTGTACTTGTTTTTTTCAATCAAGTTTCCTAAGTGGGCAATTAAAGCTATTAACTCCCAAATGGCTATTTTTTTCTGAGACAATACCCCTGAGAACCACAAGTATCATCTTGCTGATTGGGGTCTAATTACTCGGAAGCAAGAATTCGGGGGTATGGGTATCCAGAATCTTAGAGATTTTAATCTTTGTTTGTTGTCTTCCTAGATTAAGAGATACCATGTCGATAATAATAAAATCTGGAAAAAAATTGTGGAGTCCAAATATGATCTTGCCCCAAACATTTTCTGGACCAATCCTTCTCGCTGCTCCCCTTTTCCTCGAAATAGGCTTTCGCCCCGCTATATTAATATAGCACCGAACTGATACAAGATAGAGACCACCGCTGGGGCAAACAGCACAACAAAGCCCAGAAGAAAACACAAGAAGAAGAAAAAAGAAAGAAAGGATGACAAAGTCGGATCGACGAAAACGCTGATGATCCGCAACCGCTGCGCCCTCCGGAAGATTCCCACCACTAGCTTAGCCCTCCGAAGCGCCGCATACCAAGGCAGCACCTTCAAGAAGGGATGCGACGATGACGACGCTGCTGCCCGGACGCTGCTCCCCTTTTCAGAAAGGGGTTATGTGGGCAGCGCATGCTGCGAAGGTTGGGTTTAGATGGAATGTTGGTAAAGGGGATAAAGTGTTGTTCTGGTAGGATATTTGGGTTGGGCACTGTAGTCATGCTGTCCTATATTGGGATCTCTATGTCATAGCTAATGAACATCACCACACTATTGCTAGTGTTTGAGATGGTCAGGAGCTTAAGATTTCTTTCCGCAGGACTGTTAATACCGAGCTATATGATCGCTGGATTGATCTTACTAACTTGGTTAGTTCTATCCATTTAAATACTAATGAGGATATGCCAATCTGGATGTTTCACCCCTCTGGTGTGTATTCAGTCAAATCTTTTTATGGTGTGGTTAACAATGGTGGGATTGTTCCCATCCACAATCCGGTTGTCTGGAAATTGGTAGTACCTCCTCGCATTCATGTTTTCCTGTGGCTAGTTACTACCAATAAAATCCTCACCAGGGATAACCTGAGTAAGCGTCGTCGGGTTGAGGATATGAGTTGTGTGTTTTGTCAAGAACATGAGTCAGTAGATCACCTTTTCTTTAAGTGCTTTGTTGCTCAAGTCATCTGGGGAAGGATCTCTGATATTTTTGGTATTTGCATTGGCTCTGATTTCCTATCTGTTTCCACATGGTGGATTAGTAATGATAAAAATGCAGTGCTCAATACCTTTAGTTCGGCTGTGATTTGGTCTCTGTGGACCTTGCATAACGAATTTTGTTCCAGGGAAAAACTTGGTCTGGGATGGATGCGGTATGGTCAGGGATAATCATAAACATCAGAAGGTGGAGGCTTCTTAAGGATGCTCACACTTCTCTTCTGGATAGAAACCTGCTGCTCCTGGAGAAGACAAGAAGCGAGCTGTTGTGTATCGCTTGGAGGTGATTCTGCTGGACCGGACTGCGCCTTGTGCTATTGGGTGCTTTTCTCAGTCCATGTCGTAGTCTAGTGTCCTTTTTGTTATTTTCATATCTAAATTGTTGAGTTTGATCTGATGTAATGATGGCACTATAAAACACTGAAAAACCTTGGTTGCTTTAATGGAACCAGAGGGTAAAACCCCTTTCTTTCAAAAAAAAAAAAGGTGCACGTTTGACGCTGTAGTCGCCATGATTCGAGCCCGTTCATGTTTCAGCTAACATCTTGATGGTTCTCTGGTTTCTAATGGCATGTTTTGAAAAAATGTCCAAACTTTCAAATCTTTAAACAATATGTTAATTTGAACATCTCTTTTGTTCTAAACAATTGTAAACAATAATTGAAGCCGTCGCCGCCAACGTTGTATGTGGAGTGACAACGCGGGATCATGACGATCTATAACCAATAGATCAAATTGAGCGAGGAGTACCGCCGCCACTACCTCGATGAGACGGTAATCAGCAAGGGCCGACGATGCCGATGTTGGTGAACCCGCCACCGAGGGTTACGGCAAGCCGACACTAGTACAAAACGGGCCTTTAGTCCCGGTTGGTAAGGGCCTTTAGTCGGGACTACGCAATCAAGATTAAAGCCCCCCTCCCCCGGTTGCCCCACAAACCGGGACTAAAGGGCCTTCACGTGGGCTGCGGGTGCGCTCTCGGGCAAAGGACCTTTAGTCCCGGTTCGTGACACCAACCGGGACTAAAGGACTCCACGTGTATTTCAGTTATTTGACCGCATGTTTAACTTCTGAGTTTCTTCCGTCCCGCTTCCAAGTACTTTGCGCACATGTTATTGATATTAGTATCATATCAATTCTATTAATCTCTTGGTCACGATGTGAGTATGTGACACGTCTTTATTGTTTGAATTCCAAATAATTAATTTAATGAACAAAAGTAATGAAGTAATAATAATCTTGATTAAATAAATAACAATACATTAATTGCGAAACCTAAAATCTGAATTTTTTCATATTTCCCTTTTGCAGTTTGAGAATGTAAAAATTGGCTAAACACCCGAAGCCTGTTGAATTCATTCGCGTAGATACATTTTCATTTATTAAACATTTTTTCAAATTTGTATCCAAAAGTTATTGCCATCTTACCAAAAAATACACTTTTTTGCAAAAATAAGTCAAAATTCTTGTTTGTTATTTTTCATTATAACTAGATCACCTAACCTACCTACATCTAAAAGGATTTTTAATATTGAATTTTCTATCATTTTCTTTTGTACTTTACAAAACTAAAAAAGGGAGGGTTTATTATAAAAAAACATATGAGAGGGGGAAAATAGGTAGGATTTATAAAATAATTTTATTTGGTGAAAAAACAAGGATGATATGATGCATACTGACATGATGATGCACAAAAGAAAAAAAAAGAACAAGCAAATCTAATATGGGTATTATCCTGGACCGTTACATTTTTCTTGTGTTTTGGGAGCTTTCTTCATTTTCTTTCTTTGGCTTCTTGAACCATTCATGCTATGTGAACCAATCTCTTCATGAACACGCGGAATTTTGATGTACTGTCCTCTGCTCTTCTTGGAGCAAGGGGATATTTATGCATTTCCTTATCTTGCCTGCATCATCCTTCTGTTATCTACGTACTTGGCAGATATCTTTCCACATTCTGGTGGAGCATAACCTTGATTATACAGTATCATTATACGCAAACTGAGCACACCATCATTTTTCCAACCTTACATATAGGAGTACTTATCATAGCTCCTACACGAAATAAGTTCTAGCCAAAAAAAAATCCAGGTGGAATAAGTTCTAGCCATCACTCGGGGTGTGTAGGGACAGGTCGATCTTGAGGAACTACTATCATGTGTTAAGTGGACATGTAGAAAATGTGAATAATCTAAGAGGGTCATCTCATACTTTTAGTATCTGAGTAATGCATTATAATTTTATTTAAGTTATGCATTCTTCAGTTATTTTAGTACCTCAGTTTCTTAAAAAAAAAACTCAGGCATATATTAACTGAAGACACATCAGAGGTTTTACATTCACACTTGGACAGTTCAACCACACACGGAGGAACTGCACCGATTAACACATGCCTATTAGCCTCCACTTTGCCTAATCTAGCCAGTTCATGAGCAACCTGGTTACTAGCTCTGTTTTTTTACTTTAGTATCTCAGTTTCTTTTTTTTTGCTTATCATTTGGCACTCTCTTTATTTTGCTTCATCGGACAATCTTTCATCCAACTTTAACCTGGCGGCCACTGCACACAAAAGTTCGGATATATTAGAAAAGAAAATATGAATGAAGAAGGCTATCTTTCTTCCTCGGGAACAAGATTGGAGTACCCACAAGACTTGATAATTTAGTGAGAGCGCTTCTCGACTACATGCATATAGTTCATTTAAATGTCACCGCGGGTACGCGAGGGCTTTTAGTTTTGAGGAAGGAGTGGTTGGAGTAGGACGTGAGCTGTTTTGCTTTGGTGGACAAGGTCCAACAAGTGTTTTGGATCTTACAAGGATACACGTTCTGGTTTTGAGGCTTTGGCTGTTTTGTGGGGGTTTTTCTTTAATTCACAAGGAGACACCTCCCCGGTTCCATTTATAGCATAAACGAAACAAGTGGTCAGAACATTTAGAATTCAAACTTAACATGACACAAAGCCGCAGCTTTTGCTGAACCCAAGTTTAAACTATCAGGGGCACCAAACACTGAACCAAACCACAGCTCAGTGCCACAAAAGCACGCCATCATCTAGCCAAAATCTATTCAACAGCCACCACGGCATTACATTACACCAATAGGTAAAATTTTCTATTCCAAGCTATCGAAGCAGTTAACCTAGCACGACATGTAGTGATGAGTATTCCTCTGGATGTTCCTTCAGGTAAGCCGGGGAGGCCCTTCGACCATGCACAAGTTTTGTTTTTTTGCTGTATTGGGCTTAAAACTCAATGTGTAGTGAAGAAATGAAAAACACCGGATTCAACAAGTGTTGTACAAATTGTGTCTATTTCGCTGAACTAAAATATATAGTTTAGATTAACTAGCTAGGTCGTTTCCATTGAGGTTTTTTCTGTCATTATTTAGTTGGTAAAAAAATCACTCCCTTTGTTTATAATCTCTGGGTGATCCCCTTTTTCATTATTGAAATAAAATAACGAAAATATATTATTGTTCAACAAGACAACAAATTTGTGCCCTCGCGCTAGTAGGAAACCCGCTGACAGATACCCGGCATCCGAGTATCTACTACGGGGCAAAAACCTAATAGCACTAGGACAGAACCAATAAGACTTGGACAAGTTCAGGGGACAGCAGCAGAGTACAGACATAACACTCACTCTTTACGTCGTTTAATTCACATGAAACAGTCAACGACGTCTCCAGCCATGGTAAAAATACCCATCGCATCGAATGTGATGAGATAGAAGCTCAGTTTTGCAACGATCTTGGTGAACTTCCAAATACTCTTGTACCATGCGCCCTTGCCAGGATTGTTCACCAGTTCTGTTGGTGTTGGTACGCTCTCCTCCTTGCCGCGGGTGCCGTCTATCAGGCACCCCACGTGCACGTACCTATGTTCCCCGCTGTCGCGGGAACGATAGGACCAGTAAGTGTTGCGGCGGGCGCCTTTCTGCTGGCACCGGAAACAAGTAAGGGCCGATTCCTTCTTCGTGTGGAGCTCGAACGGGACGCCGTCTATGACGACCTGCTGTGGGAGGAAAGCGCAGCGGGGGTGGAGGTCGACGTTGCGGTCGCGGTTGCTGTACAAGAAGCCGAGACATTCATCGCCGCAGGCGTCGCACCAGCAGCCGGGGCCGGGCGGCTTGAGGCGGAAGTCGAGCTTGCAGTTTTTTAGCAGATGGTGTTTCAGGCTCGACTCGGTAGGCGCGCAGCGTGTGTGGATGTCGTAGTCGCATGGCTCACACCGATAGCTACGACCCTTGCCGAGCTGCATGCAGCCGTCGCACTTGAACTTGGCGTCCACCACCGCCCGCTGAAGCTTGTGCTGCGGATGTGCGGGGTGGGAGATCACTGCCGGATGAGCATCTTCCTCGGTTCTAGTCATGGCTGTTTGTGTGCTTCTGTTCTAGCTAGCTTCTTTGCCACTCAAACTAATGATGGAAAACCATCCCGTGAAACATGTAATTATAGAACACAAATGTCTGGATTTGTAGGTGCCAGGTAGTGACATTTATTCTTATTAATTATACGTGTTGACAAGTCAATGGCCAGGCTGCATATGATTATTTTTTGGGATGCTTGTTTTCATTTAATAGATCGGACCTCAGGAAATTTGAATGTTTGGATTTTTTAATGTGCTACTTCCTCTATCCATAGAATGTTGTTTTAGATTTGCTTAAATTCATATGTATCTGTATAGTATTAAATAGTATCTACCTACATCTAACTTTAGATAAATCTAAGACATAATTAAAGAGCGGAGGTGGCATTTTGGCTCATAGGTGCACTTATTATATAAAATACTTAAAAAATAAATTTAAAATGTCAAATAATTATGAAATAAAATTGTTGGTGTACATCCTAACATTCTATGTTCGTACATAAGGTTTCGTGGGAAAATAATATTTTATATGGCATGTACAAAAAAGACAAAAAAATGTCCTATACGTAGTCGTATTGGAGCATCAAGATTTATCTTGTTTACACAAGACACATAAAATATTCTTTTTTCCTGAAAACTTGTGTACAAACATAAAATATCCAGACACACGTGCAAAAATTTATTTTAAATTTTTTTAACATTGTCAAATGTATTTTCACACAACGAGTTCATATGCACGCGTGTGCCAAAATAAATTTCCCATAATGAGCACGTTTGTTTTTGAATGTGCTAAATACAACTCACCCTAAAGCATTTGGCTCCCCTCGCTCCATTCCCAACTCAACATCAGTCTCACCTCCATCCCCGCAATCTCTAGTCGTCGATATGAGACAGTCCGAGCGCTCCACCACTGCTTGGCTACCCTAAGAATTTTCATCTAGATGTAGCTTAGACTACTTATAGTACGAGTAACATAGGTAGTAACATCACACACTCCAACATATTTTAGTGACATGGCGTGATAATAAATAAATAAAAAGAGTGTGGTAGTAACTATGCCCACCTCCTTGACGGTTGGTACCTCAAAGACGGAGGGTGGATGTGTTGTCAGTGTCGCGTGAAGGGTTGGCGCGACGAGACAAGATCAGGCCCAATCGGGAGCTCCTGCCATCGGATCTACCGGAAGATCCCACCAACGCCCCCTACGCCCTCAGCTCCTCGTAGTGGGACACATTTGAGCATTGGGAGTGGGACCCGCGACACCACGCCGGGTTCCTCAGTGACGACAAGTGGGACTACGGTGAGGTCTCGGCCGAGGACTCAAAGATGGAGGAGGACGAGGAGCCGGTCGTGGACGGCGACAACATCATGGGCGAGAAGCCGAGGGACGATACCCTCGACTACCTCGGCCTCCTCATGTGGCAGGGGAGCAGGCCAAGGCCTTGAAAAAGGAGGGAATAACTACTCTACCAGCCGCCCAAGCTGTATGACGATGAGGTTCTGAAGCTGGCCATCGTCGCCTCAGAGCTAGAGGACATGGACGAGTGGCGCCAGGGCCTCACCGTGTAGCTGCGGGATTCCGCACTCGCGAAGGGACGCCCTGCCACACCACCGGGCACTCCATAGCACCCGCTTACACCGGCACCTCCAGTGTTCGTGCCTCTAGCAATGACACCTCCGCCGCCTGTGTGGCCCCAGCTCTGGCACCACCGATGGTCACATAGGCTTATCCCTGGCCCGTACCGGATTACAGCGACCTCACCACCAACGATGATGACGAGAAGGCAACACGGTCAGCGCAAACCCTATATATGGTTTTACTATCTTGTTTTTTACTATCCTTTTTTATGTTTGCCCTATGTAATTACCAATATACCAAATATTATCAAAGAAATAAATGGGTATTGCCGTTTGATCTACCTCAGATTCAAATAACAAAATAAAGACACGACCGCATTTTAATCCAGAAACGGACCAAAATAAATCAAAACAGACACAGTTTATATAGGAAATGGGTCAGCCTGTTGGAGATGCCCTATGTTAGTCTGGGCACAGCAAGTGCATCACAAAAAACCGAGAATTGGACATGTACGGTGATAGCGATAGTTGCAAGCGGATACAGATGGAAGATCGTAAATTACGAATATATTGGTTTGCGTGTCCTGCATTTTGGAATAAAAGCTTTATGGGAACGACTAACGAGGCATGCCTTCTCTGGAAGGCGCGAGTGAAGGTGTAAGATGTAGAGGGAAATTTCTAGAACTCCATATCGCAGCTAATGGGAAACTGCAGAGGTGGGCCATCTGAGAAAAGTCAGGGTAATTTTTGAGACGTATTTTCAGATTTTGGAAAATTCTGAAAATATATATTTGCATGTAGGTAACAAATGCAGTAACATGCATACGAAATCTGAAACTTAAATATGTGTATTTGTGGCATGTACAAAAAGATAAAATACGTACTACATTTGCGCATGAAAGTTTTAAAAAATGTAGCATCATGTAGCCTACGTTTCAACAAATATAGTGTGATGTAACTTAATATAACTTTACTCCCTGGATCATATTGGTGTCAGAGTGTTGGCGTATCGACTATCGAGTTCTGCTGCCGCTCGGTTCAGGATATGATTCTCGTGCAAGATGTCTTTCTTATTGTCTATACCGCAAGTTGTCACTCTTCATTTCCATCCATCTCATCCAGCTATCTTCCGAAACCACTTTGCTCGTTCTTGCCTAAGTGCGAAGTCGTTGCTGGCAAAGCCCATCATCTTTTATGTTCCGGGCCACACGGAGAAGACAATGTCCTGTTGACCTAGCGGCCTTGGTCTTCACCATTGACAGCCTTTGCTCACTGGTACAATTGGTACGTCATACCACTGACATTCTGATTAGCAAAAACCACGGAGCTTGATACCATTGACATTTTAGCCGTCCAATAAGAGGCCCCAATCGTGGGGGCACGGTTTCGATACCATTGACATTCTTGGCCGACCAATCAGCAAAACCAGGTCAACGGCACATGCGTGCCGGACACGGCTTACTTAGAAACTAGTGAACCCGCTATATGCAGTGGCAATTCTAAAACTTCACTTGAATTACTATATGCAACATCATTCTATGAATTTATAAGCTAGCCTACTAAATTAATCGATGTATTCTTGGAGAATGTACCAGCACGATGAGCAAGTGGTGTTGCATATTGTAATTTAAGTGAAGTTTGAGAATGATGCCCACGCTAATGGGCGGTCACTAGTTTCTCTGAATATATGAAATAAATCGTGTGAGGCCTGATGTGGCATCGACCTGATTTTTGTTGGTTGGTCGACTAAGAATGTGAATGGTTGAGCTCTACTGACGTACCAAATGTGCGGGTCACTACTCACTAGTCCTTTGAATATACTACCTTCATTCCAAGGCTGAAGATTTTCTTTAAAGTCAAACAAGTAAAGTTTGATCAATTTTTTTTAAAATCTATCAATAAATATGATATTTTCCTATTACATATTAAAATATATTTTATTATCTATCTAATGATATTAATTTTCTATTTTGCATGTTGACGATTTTAAAGAAAAGCTCAGTTAAACTTAACATAGTTTAATTTTCTAAAAAAATATAGTAAGTCTTAAATCTTGTGATGGAGGTAGCATGAAGTAAACCGTGCCCCATGTATGTAGCATCTGATTGGGCGGCTAAGAATGTTAATGACATACCAATTGTACCCGTGAGCAAAGGTTGTCAATTGTGATGACCGAAGCCGCTAGGCCAACACGCCATTGTCTTCACCGCGTGGACAGAACATAAAATATGACGGGCTTTGCCAGCGACGACTTGGCGCTTAGAGCATCCCCACTCGTTGGCGCTCCCCACGCCCAAATCCGGCGAAATTTTCGTCCGGATTGGAGGAAGATTTGGCGTGGGGAGGAGTAGTTTCCCAGTCGTGTGCTCCCCAAGCGGCGTTTCTCGGGGAAAAAGAGGATGGCTCGGGAAATCCGGACGAAAGAGGAGACACGTGGACGTGGGCGGTTGGTTTAGCTTCATCCGGAGTCCCCGGGAAACCCCCGGGAAACCGAGGATGGCATGGGGAGTCCGGACGAAAATAGGCTCAAATCCGGACCAAAACGAGGAACCGGGGGCCTGACTGGGCCGTTTTTCACCATCCGGATGAAAAAAAGTGGCCGTGGGGGGCTCTGTGGGGAGACGAGTGGAGATGCTCTTAGCCAACAACATAGCCGGAGGAGATGGATGGAAACGAAGAACGACGACTTGTGGTACAGACAGCGATAGAGTAGCTTGCACCCTTGACTCGAAGGTATGCTTCGTTCTACCAGTAGCGTTCGTGGACGTACGCAGAGCCAAATGGCAACTGCGGACAACGTGTCAACGGCGAAGCCTTGTCACATCAGTGCCCGTAGGCCAAGCCGTAGAGTCATTTATTCCAAAATGCAGCATTCCAAATCGCGTAACCATTGAAGTGGGGAAATTAATTGTTTGGAACTTCGTTGTAAAGTCGACGAGTTCTATCTTGGAAATGAGTTTCCTCTCACAATGGATGTATTTCACGTAGCCCTTGTTCTTCTGGCTGGCCCGTTTTGCAAAGCTAGATAATTTTAATTACAAAGTTGAATTCATTATGCTTTTTTCTTCTAAATTGTTATAACACATTTAATTTTTGATTACATTTTTTTCCATCACTTCTCAATATATTTATGCGTAACTTCATAATACAAAAATTATTACCTAAAATGCCTGTTGAGAAAACTTGGTTCAAGTTCTTGTAATCGATATATTATCACCAATTGTCTTGTCCAAAATTAATTGAACATGGAATTCATCTCCCGCACTTTCCTGACTTGAAATATGCATGAATATTAACTAAATTGAACATGATAAATTAGTAACTGAAGAGCATAAGTATAGATAATTTTTAAAAATCAAACATTTTTCGCATGAGGCTTATTTTGGTACTTCATCAAATTTCAATTTCAATTTCAATTTTTATTTTATCTATTTAGTTATTTAAACTCTTGTGAATTCGTTTGTATCTCAACCACATGACCTGATGACCATATGAATATTTATCAAGCACATTATGAAGTTACATCAATATTATACGGTTCTTTAAAGTTGTTTTGATTTGACTGTGTTTATGAGAGAGTAGACAAGTGAAATTATGAACCCCAGTCCCCGCTTTTAATCATAAGAAAAAAACACCTTTTACACGCATTTACAAGCCCTTTTGTTTTCAGTATTCATTTAATCTGAAAATACGAAAAATATTTACTTATCTTGCATTTAGTTATCTCATACAGTTTACACCACTACCAACACCATTACACTTTACCTTTGCATTGCAGTTAGTATCTTTCATACTTCCTCCGTCCACAAATAAGTGTGTGCGCGGGTTTTCCAAGATATATTATCAAGTAGAGAGAAAATTGCATTGGAAAGATGCAAATCAACATCTCTCTCCTCCTTAATTTTTTCACCTCCAAGGAGCTAAGCGCATGTAGAAATTAAAGATAATATGTGCTCCTTAATATTATTGAATTTGATTTTCGTGCAATGAGAGAGAAGCTATTTTTACTACGTTAAAGTGCATTGGGAAGATAGAAGTACACACTTTTGTGGACAAAGTTTGAGGCTAAACTCCACCTATTTGAGGATGGATGGAGTATATAGTTAGTTCACTTATTGTTTAGCTTGCATACATACTATAGTTTATTTATGTGTTACTAGCTTAAAGCATAGTTGAGTTCCCAAGGAAACTTATAGGGTATTTTCTATTTTCTGATGCTTGTTTGGTTTATTTATATTTTATTTCAATTATAATACAAATTATTGTGCTTGACAACCACTTGGTGGAGTTGGCGACACTAGGAAACACTGCTCTTTTGTTTTGTAGGTTGCTAGAAGAGGAAGGAGATGTGTATTATACTAGTTCCCCAAAAGTTTGATATAAACCCTCGAGTCATCCTTGTGCGAAAAACATCGAGTCAACGCCTCCATAGAAGTTGTTGTCCCGGAGTCGAAGTAAAACTCGTGCTGGCTTGCCCCAGAGTGACCTGCCTCCGACCCATGCTAGCCCGCCCTGGACGGACCTGCCTCGGAGCTCTCGAAGAACTGGAAGTTGTACGCCATCACTGCAGGATCCTTTCGGTACATAATGATGCACCAAGGGGTCCTTGTGGCGCTCCAATGCCAACTGCCTCTCGGCTAGGCGGTGCTCCTTCTCCTCCTCCTTGGTGGAGAACCTAATATCCGTGGGCGTGAAGAGGTACGTGATATATCGGTCACTGTGACAGTTGAGATGTGCCCTTTCCCCAAAGTGATGAACCGCCACCAAGTTTGGGTCCCTCCACATGTCAAGATACCGCTTCTTCTCACCAGGAAGGGTGATCACAGCTCCCCACGTGGGAACCTTGGCATTCTTCTTATGGATACCACGAAAATGCCTCTGATATGACATATGATATGTTCGAGATCTAACTAATGACAAATATAAACTAATTAGTAGAGTCTACAAAAAATAACACTACAAAAATTCACCACTAACAAATTCTACTAAAAATTCTACTAATAGTTTCTACTAACAAATGTACTAAGAATTTCTGCTAACAAATCTACTAACAAATACACTAACAATTTCTACTAACAAATCTACTAAAAAATATACGAACAATTTTTACTAAAAAATATACTAACAAGATTTCTACTAACAAATTACTAAACTAACCTACCTCCCGCAAATGCTAGCGACCTGATACGTTTGATCCAGATTACGAATTGTAGTATGATAAGATTTTTCTCTAGAATACCTAGGTTTAATCCAACCTTGGGAAGCGCTGCAAAATGGTGTAAAGGAAACGTCTACAAGATTTGCTAGTGTACTTTATCTTCAGTTTACCGGACCTATCTAGTTTACTTTTAAGGGGGTGAAAATAGACCAGGGTTAAGGTTTCACCAGCAGCTATGCATACATATATAAATGAAGCTGGTATGTGTAACAAATAAAATAGAGATAAGAGATTTGTGAGTAGAACATCCGTAAATACTCTCGCCCCTAAAGCCAGAGGTGACAAGTGCCTAATGATCCAACCATTGTCCTCACAGCCGCAAGCTACAACATTTTTAAGTAAATACAGACCAAAGGCCTAAGCTAGATGATTGTGCTATGATCCTAAATGAATCACTAAACATGTATTGTTACTTTCCCCTTTCTTTCACTGAGGTTTCAAGGTAGCACACCGTTCTCCACTCATCCTACATCTTCCCTTGATCGACTCGAATGATATGGGTACCTCTAGATCATCAAGATGAGGTAAAGAGATAAGGATACAATATTAAAAAAGTCCTAATCAATCCTTACACATATCATAAGAATAGATGCACGTGAACGCTACGAGGACTCACTCCAACCCGCAACCCGTGAGGACTACTCACACATAATATCAAGATAAAATACAAACATAGAAATCATTGTAGAAAATACTTAGATTGAAATCATAACATTCTTACAATGGTCGTCAATTCTCAAGGAGATCTCTATTACAATGGTGATGGCTATGGCTATGGAGGAAATGGAATATGGGATGGAAAATACAACCAAGACTATGTTCATGATAGATTGAGTTCTAGTTAATTAAAAATTACTATGTGAACTCCCACTCAAAACAACATCCCTCACATTGTTTTAGTGATTACATAAACCAAATCCACTACACAAAGTCCGATCATCACGAGAGATGATGTAGCTTCAATGGCAAACATCGACATGTTCGTCATATCATCTATATGACTCATGCTTTACCTTTTGGTTTTCCGTGTTTCAAGGTCATGTATGTACATGCTAGGCTCGTCAAGTTAAACCTTATTTCCCACATGTGCAAGTATGGCTTGCACCCGTTGTATACACACGTTGAATCTATCACACCTGATCATCACGTGATGCTTCGAAACAACGAGTCTTAGCAACGGTGCTAACTAAGGACCAATACTTTATTATCTTGAGTTTTGGTGATAGGGGTCATCTTATAATACTACTGTCATGATCTAAGCAATACAAGATACATAAAAAAGGATTGACATCACATGCAATTCATAATGTGATATGATATGGCCCTTTTATTTTTCGCCTTTGATCTTCATCTCCAAAACACGTGCATGATCTCCATTATCTACGGGCACGATCTCCATCATCATCGGCGGGGCGTCAAGGTCAATGGCATCGTCTTCATGGTTGTCCACCACTTGTAGCAACTATTACAACTACTTTGAAATAAAACTACAACATGATGTATTGAAACAAAATTAAAGACAACCATAAGGCTCCGGACGGTTGCCACTTTACAATAAGGATCATCTCATACATCAAATATAAACATAATCACTTCATGGCCATATCACATCACCAACCCCTGCAAAACCAAGTTAGACGCCTCTAATTTTGTTTGCATATTTTACGTGGCTTGGGGTTTTCGAGTAAGATCCGATCTACCTACGAAAAAACCACAATGTTGATACAATTTTTGTCAAGCCACCAATTGTAAGTTGAATCTTAACTATGGTGAGAGAGATAGACACTCGCAAAGCCACTTGTGTAATACGAGTTGCACGTCAAGCATGGAGGAAATCTCATGAACGCGGTCATGTAAAATTAGTCCGGACCGCTTCATCTCACCATGCCGCAAGATGCAAAGTACACAAGAGGCGATAACAAAAGCATCAACACCCACAAAACTATTGTGTTCTACTCGTGCAACCAGTCTATGCATAGACACGGCTCTAATACCACCGTAGGGATTCGTAGCATAGTAAAAAAAAATTCCTACCGCAAGAACGAATAACAAGCCAAGATCTAATCTTGTAGATGGTAGCAACGAGATGAAGATCAACATAACCTCGAAGATCGCTAAGCGTTAATGAGATAAATCTCGTGGATGATCTAGTCGATCAGTTGCCGCTCTCAGGAGCGAGTAGAAGATCTTGACAGTGCCACAATCAGGCGGCACCTCCGTACTTGGTCACACTTACGGTATTGATGAAGACGTCCTTCTCCCCATTCCAGCGGGCAGCAGAAGTAGTAGATCCTCCTCGGATCCCGCCAGCGCGACGGCGTGGTGACGGTGGTGGTGGAGATCTCATGCAGGGCTTCGCCGTTGACGTGCGGGAGATAGATGGAGGAGGGGTAGTGCTAGGGTTTGGGAGAGGGGGCTAGGGCGTCGGCCTTGGTGCCCTTTGGATGTGCGGCCAAAGTATGTCCAGACCCTCCCCTCCTCTCCCCTTTATATAGGTCGGAAAACCTAGCCCCCCAATCATACTCCCTCTTGAAGTCTTATTGGAAACATACCATAATGAGAAACCTAGTCAAGGTGGGATTCCCCTTTTTCCTTTTGAGTTGGCCCGCCATGGAGGCGGAGTCCACCTTGGACTCCAACTTCCCACTTGGTGGGTCGGCTAGGGCTGGTGGAGTCCCTGCTGCTATAGTGAATTATTCCGGATGATTCTAGAACCTTCTAGATCCTTCCATAAATTCACCGGACCATTTCCAAACTTGGAATATGACTTCTCATATATGAATCTTATTCTCTGGAACTTCCCGTGTTGTCCTGGATCCCATCCAAGACTCCAAACAATATTCGAACTCCATTCCATATTCCATATCTACTTAAAATGACATCAAACCTTAAGTGTGTCACCCTACGTTTCGTAAACTATGCATACATGATCGACACACTTCTCCGATCAATAACCAATAGCGGGACATGGAGATCCATAATAGCTCCCACATATTCAGCGATGATTTCATGATCGAAAGAATCATTAACATACGATACTGATTCCCTTTGTCGCGCGATACTTTACTTATCCGAGGTTTGATCATCGGTATCTCTATACCTAGTTCAACCTCGTTACCGATAAGTACTATTTACTCGTACAGTGATATGACATCCCATGTGACCTAGTCACATGCTTGCAAGCTAATTGGATAACATTTCACCGAGAGGGCCTAGAGTATATCTATCCATCATTTGGATGGACAATTTCCACTCTTGATCCATGTGCTTTAACTCATACTTTCAAAACACTTAGTGCCACCTTTATAACCATCCAATTAAGAATTGGTGTTTGGTTTCATCAAAGCATCCATCCGGTGTAAGTGATTAACATGATCTCATGGTCGAAGGATTAGGTTGCTATGTATCTTAAAGCTAGTAGCAAAATGAACTTAATGACTAGATCAAATGCTATGCTTACTATGGGTGTGTGTCCGTCATATCATTCACCTAATGGTGTAATATTGTTATTAATAACATCCAATATTCATGATTAGAAAACCATGATCATCTATTAATCAACAAGCTAGTTTAACAAGAGTCTTAGTAGGGACTCTTTTTATGCTTACAAAACACACAAGTATTATTGTTTTCAGTTAATACTATTATAGCATGAGATGAAAATATTTATCATAAACACAAAGATATAATAATAATCATTTTATTATTGCCTCTTGGGCATATCTCCAACAGTGATGGCGTTGGCGGCGAAGATGGTGAAGAAGCCCTCGAAATCCCTCTCTCCAAGGTGGAGAGAAGGATCAATCTGGCCCCCGAAACAAAGATCGTGGTCTTGGCGGCGCTTTGTTTGGCAAAACGTCTCGTCCTTCTAGTGGGGTCAGTTTCTAGGGTATATAAAGCACCACGTGAAAAGGGGAGGCGAGGCAACGACCGAGGGCCAAAAGGCCCTGGGTGGCGTGCCCTAAGGTACTGAGCACGCCACCTGGTCCCTTTTGGGTCTAGTGGCTCCCCTCTCGTGATCCAAAGCTCCAGGCCCTCTATTTTGATGAAAATCACCACTGGTATTTTTTCCCGATTTTATTTCCTGCGAAAACTGATAGAAATGAGACTTCGCTAAAAATAACGTCATATGTAGCAGTTTTTACCAAGTATGGTGAGATTCCAGAGCAAATCTTTGAGCAAGATGCTTGGAAAAATAGATACGTTTGGGATGTATCAGACATCTACTTTATTGGATAAAGGATATACATCTTCAATAGAGTTTACTTTCCTAGATGGTTTTGATACTCTTTCAGTATGCCATTGACTATGGTATGGTACTATGGTTTTGGCACTCTTTCAGTATGCCTGATGTTTTCTAGGACGACTTTAGCATCAGGCACAATTTTAATCATAGAATCACCTCCCAACATCAGAGTCTATCATGCTTCTTGACATATAATTTAACCCGTTGTAAAAAGAGTGTAGGATTTTCCATTCATTTACTCCAAGTGATGGGTAAGTTCTAAGCATCTTTTTAATTCTTTCCCAGGCTGTTGTTACATGTTCATTATCATTTTTCCTAAATGATATGATACTATTTATATTTTGAATTTGAACAAGTGGGTAATATTTCTTTATAAAAGCTTCTTTGAGGTCATCCAAAAAAATTATGCTAGCAGTAGGTAATGATAATAGCCATTCTTTATCTTTGCCTCTAAGTGAAAATGGGAATAGTTTAAGTTTGACAATGTTATTTTCCACATTTTAAAAAAATTGCATGTCACAAATTTCATAGAAATCATGCAAGTGCATAGAATCATCCTCAATGGACTTTCCCCAAATTGTTCTTTAGCTATGAGGTTTAATAGACCAGGACTTACTTTAAAACTTACAGCAGTTATTTCAGGTGTTGTGATAGGCTTAGCAATGAATTGGTCATTAGGAGCGTTTGTGTAGTCACAAATTTTGTACCACTTTCTCCTATGTTTGCAAGCAAAAGGTTGATGCAAAAATTTATGTGTTTGTTGTGTTTTAAAATTAACTAATAATACTAGAAACAAGACAAAGAGATTTACTTTGAAAATTTAAAGGACAAATAAAAAAGCTCACAGTGGTGCAACCTCCGCAAGCCTAGGAGTTTCAGCAAGGTTGGTGTTGATGAAGATGTTGTTGTGATGTCAATCTTGCAAATCTATGGTGCCAGAAAATGTATTGGATGTTGCCTTTGGGATTAACCACACTGCAACCACTATGATGTAGCTTCTTGCAACTCCCCGGCAACGGCGCTAGAAAATATTCTAACAACTCTCCGTGTACCAACTCGTTGAAACTCCAAGCGCAGAGTGTTCTGCAGGCGCCTTTTCCCCACACGGGTGACTCGATGGTTTATATCGAATTCTTGGGGAATTGGCTTTGAAGCTGAACTCTTCCTCTCCTCTTCTAACAAACTACATAATAAAGTTGTTGCCTTGTGTCATCAACTCCACCGTGTGGTTGTTAAGTACAAGGTTTTATATTAGTAATAGCAAATACAAGTATAAATTAAAATAAAGTTAAGTAAAACAACAAACTGAGCAAACTAAATAAAAGCAATAAAAATCTAATGGTTTTTAGGTTTTGTGTGTGTGTATGTTAAGAAAGTATTTTTGGTATTTTCGGATTAAATAATAGTGGTAAATGTGAAGTGTGGCAATAGTGTTGGAAAGGTGTTTCTAATGATTTAAAATGGACCGGGGTTCATGGGTTCACTTGTCTACTCTCTTTTTAAGTTGTAGTGGACACAAACAATTCATCAATGATATAATATTGATGGAACTTCAACTTGTGTTTGATAAGAATTCATATGGGTATTACGTCCTAACATAGTGATGATGCAAAACATCTCCCTTATACTCCTCAAAAAAGGTAAAACTCCAAGAAATCTTAAATTAAGAATCAATAGAGTACATCCTTAAGTAATTTGACGTAATGTTTGAATCTCAAATATGCAACCTTGAACAAACAAGATTATCACACTGTCACATGATAATTATAGCACATGTATTCAGTTTTCAGCTAGTGACGCAGCAAACGAAAGGTAAATATCATAGTAGATCTTGAATTTGTTGTCACTATTCAATTACTACCACCATGCTAATCCATGTAATACACACTTCTTCCCACACATATTCTTTCATACAAGTTGGACCAGAACAAGTACTTAAGAACGGGGTACATGATATGAATCTATCAATATATCTTACACATAATAGGTTCTAATACCATATATCAATATCATAGAATAAAGATCCACCACATATGAATTACATATATAACCATAATCATGTTAGACAGCTCATATGGTACTACATCTAAGAAGAAGAAGATGCTGCCAAAAACCATATTCCAGAGGTGTACTACTCCCTCTTCATCATGGGGATGATGGTGGAGACGTTGGAGAAGGTGGAGATCCCTCCGATGGCGACTCCGGTGGAGTTTCCCCCTCCTATGTTCGCTAGTTTTGACTCTGTTTTTGGTGTTTTGGTGTTTCTGTGGCACTCTCCCTCGAGGAAGCCTAGGGAATTCCTTTATATTGAGTTTTTTTAGGTCAAACGAATTTCGTGAGCGAAAAAATCAACCGAATCGGATGGTAGAGGAGAGAAAGAGGTAGGTTGGCGCGCCCCCTTGGCTAGGCGCGCCACCTAACCTATTTTGGCTCTCCTGGCCCATTTTCTTAGGTCCAAGTGCTTCAGATTATTGACATCCCCAGAATCCTAGCTCAGTTTGACTTCATTTAGGTCCCTGAAATTAAAAAAAATACATAAAACAGGGTTTTCCCGCCCTGTAGAGTTATAACCAAAATAGGGGATCATTGGTAAATCCCGAAAAATCAATAAAAACGTGGATACAACATCATATGTGTTGCAAATATGTGGGAATATGTATCAACAAACTACAAAGTTCATGCATGCACTTTACACGCATCAACATCCCCAAGCTACAAGACCGTGTGGGAGAATCCGCAATCCAGGAAGTCCTTGGCCTCCCGCATGTCCAGGACCACCGCCCCTCCGCCTGCTGCCACCAGGATGGGAAAATTCCAACCTTTCCCGGCGGCAGTTTCTTCGTAAGCAACATCAGCACGGGAACAAGGTGGGGGCCAGCGGAGCGCGCGGGGGGGGGGGGGGGGGGATCATGGAAGAACAGGAAACGACATACGTGGTGGGAGAGTTTCTAATTGTGTCAGAAATTCATGAAGTTTTTTTTTGGCAAAACGTTCATCACATAATGTAAATCGGGCCGGAGGGAGTACATTTTTTCATATGTTGTAATCACAATCGATATTAGATGCGTCCGTAGATTTATATGTCTTAACTTAAATATAACTAACGAAAGAAAATATCTGGCAGAGTTTTTCTTTAACTTGTACTAGTTTTTGTTTTTGTGAAACACATAACAAACGGAGACGTTCACTACGTATATACACTCACCCCTATGAAATGCATGTACACATGGCATACCCTATGAGCACCTTCAGCAGATTAAAGTTCAAGAAACTGATGTGGCGGGTCATGAAGTTGATGAAGTCACCACAAGCATCTCATTATCGATGGGAATGTCGGCTCCACTAAAAATATATTTTATTTTTACGAGACACTAAAATATCAAACCTGCTAGTAGTACTCTACATAACACACCATTAATTTAGGTCCACTGGAGCGTTGAAAAAGAAAAGGTTTTGTGCTGACCGGGCCGTTGCGTATTAATAAGACATGGTATAACTTGCGTCATGACAATGTTGAAGGTGGAAGAACTTTCCAACACGTAATTAACTGTCAGTGCGTTCAACTCTTGGTCTTATAAATACAGGAAGGTGTCTTGTTAGTTTTCCAGGGAACGTCTCTCGTTTGTTTGAGAAGCTAGAAGCACACAAACAACCATGACAAGAATCCGGAACGATGACAAGAATCAGGCAGGAAGCATCCACCCGGCAAATCAGGCGCACACGCTTGAGCTGGTGGTGGCGGACGCGAGGTTCCAGCGCGAGGACGATCCAGCGCGACGGCCACAGAGGAAGGACCTCTACGAGGTGCTTGGGGTCAGCCGCACCGCCACCAGCCATGAGATCAAGAAGGCCTTCCAACGCATGGCGCTCAAGTAATTAAGCCCCACAACTCTAGATCAGATCAAGAGGGCCTTCCAAGTTCCAACGCTTTACTCGTGTTTGTGCTAAACAGAAACACTTTTTTGTACTGAATTGCACTCCGAGTGTGTTTTATTTATAAACGAAACACTGAATTCAGATGGTTTTTATTTGTAAACTGCGTCAGGTACCATCCAGACAAGAATGGCGATGACCCGGTGGCGTCAGAAATGTTCCTGCAAGTCAAATTCTCCTACAGCATTCTGTCAGATCCAAATAAAAGGCGGCAGTACGACGTATCAGGATTCGAGGTAAGTTCCCCTATTGATTTGCGGTGTTTAAACTATGTTATGAGAATATATATTGTATGGTAACCACTACGGTGTATTTCAGGCTATTGACTCTGATAGACAGAAATCGGATCTGGACCTATCGAATCTAAATCCAGCCAGCACCATGTGTGTCGCCTTGTTGAGGTAACGACATTTGTAAATGCGCCAATGTTTGTTCAAATATTTGCTAGGGTATGTTGTGCTGTTGTTTTGATTGTATATATATGTGTGTGCCTGCCATGTGTAGTAAACTTGGTGTACCGATTAAGACAACTGTTCCAGCAACCATTTTGGTGGAGGCGTTGAATAGGCAGGTTAAGGTTGTGCCGCTCCAGCTAGGGCACTCTGAACGCAGGAAGGTCGGTGTAACTAGGCTTCCATTATGCAATTTCTTTTTCCATGTCAGTAAGTAATGGGAAGTTCATTGTTGCATGCATGTCGCCAGGTGGAGAAGCTATCAGCCCATTTTTTCTCCGTGGACATAACAGAACGGGAAGCTAAGACTGGTGTAGTTTGTCAGGTGCACTCAACCGATCGAAGCAAATTTAAGGTTACTCCTTGTCCCCTATAACGTAAAAACGTTTTGGCATGACAATTTTGATTTTTTTTCTTTACTCGGGCCATGTTTCCTTCCATTTAATTTCAGCTGCTTTATTTCACCCTCGAAGAAAATGGAGGGCTGGACCTTGCACTGCAGGTATGGATATATTTAGTAAATTTATCTAGCTTATTTCCCAGCGAGGCAGAATGAAGAAATCTGTTGGATCGAAATCTTATGTAGAATCTAAGCAGCTGGGACGACTATTAGCATATGGAGGTTTGTATGACAACTTGACAAGCAACATATAGAAAAAGCCTATATTGACAGTACCACGAGTAATATGACTTCTGAATTTGCTTATTCATCTCAAAAAATATTTCCTATACAATTTCAAATGCATCATCCGTGATATGTATTATATGGAGCTTCACGAAAAGATTGGGATTTTGTATGTTATTAATGCTAAGCACTGTAAACTTGTATCAAAAAATTGAGATTTAGATTTACTGATCAAATGCAATGTCATGTGACGATGGTCCAAAACGAAAAGACACTCTTATGGCATGTTCCTTCAAAAATACGCTGCAAGCAAAGCATTGCTGTCAATATTTCTGGGGTGTGTATGGCTTTAGTATATTTCACTTAACATACAGAATGCTGCAGGAGGACAGCGTCGACAACGGAAAAGTAACTTCAGCAGGGATGTACTTTCTTGGCTTTTCTATATATCGTTTTGAGCATAATTACTCGGTGAGTCACTAGTTTTTATTTGTTCTTATCGTTCACTTTCTGCATTTCTCCAAGTCAATTCTTTTTGGTTGGTTAATTACCTTTACAAGCTCCAATTTCTTTCAGGCAGCTGCAACAAAGAATGCTCACGCGGCATTCTTTAAAATGTTGGATAGCTTCCAATCATGTGATATTAACGAGCTGAAACCTGGAACCCACTACTTCGCTGTCTATGGTATATGGACTGATTTGTTGCTGCACTTTTAATAAATGGTTGCAGTGTATTACTCCCAAACTGTTTTTTAAATAAAAAAGAAGCTTTATTACTCAGATAAAACTTCTAAGCTCTTTATTCACTCAGGTGACAATTTCTTCTATCCGGCAAACTATAGTATAGAGATTGTGTGTGATCAATCTTTCTCTGCTGAAAAGGAGAAGCTACAAAACGTGGAGGCAAAGATAGTCGCGAAACGAGCTGAGTATAAGGAAGTATGTGGTCAAAGTTTACGCAGCTTTATTTTCTATCAAGTTGATTATCTGCATACGTCCAAGGGTGACATTTCTCAAACGCACGCTTTGATTTGCAGGTTTTTGCAAAGCTCGCTGAAATGAAAGGCGGGTACACCCAGGAGATGCAAATGGTATGTGTGCGGTCCTGATGACGAGTCATATCAGGTTTCAACATAGTTTTCTGAGTACTAATAACTGTTTTATTATAGATCGATGAGCTTCTCAAGGAAAGGAATGCGATCCATGCATCCTTTATTACTACCAATAATTCACCTCCAAAACGGTGTTCCCCTTGGCGTAAAGAGAAATCGCCTTCAAGGGTGTCCAAAGGCGACGAAGAAAAATATCCCAGAAAGCAAAAGAAAGCCAAGGATCATCCAATAATGGAGGGAGAGGATGGTGATTCAAGTGATAAGAAAACTAACTCAATGAAAGAATGGTATAAGCGTCATCTCAACCGTTGACAGGGAGAAAGCCGTGTTGAACATCAGCGTTGTATTCCACCTAGTTTGTTCTCTAGCTAGGAAGATGGGGTGTGCGAGCGCGCGTGCTTGGAAAATCAGCAAGCTCCTTGCAAAGGGCGCCGTCTGTCTCCTCACTTTCGATCTGACGGCTATTCGGACGATGACCGGACATGACGATGCAATTCTACGAAATTAAACGAGCGAATACGTACGTAGCGAAATGTAATTGTTCATATATACATATTCTACCTTTATGAAACCTGGAGTTCTCACTGTTTGTATTTTCATGTCTTAATCAATCGTACCTAGTAAAATGTCTAAAATCCTACGTACGTGTTTGTCTTTTACCTTAAAAGTTAATACTATGGTGACTATTGTAAACTGTGACTATTTTGATGCAGAGGCTAGGGCTCGCTTCCCCCTTTCGAAAAAAATGGCGAACTGTGACTATTTGTGAAGTTTCAAATAGTATATTCTAATGTTACAAACGCGACAAGCAAATAACAAAGAACAAACGAACACACGCAGGCGACACAAGATTTTAACGTGGAAAACCCCTTCAAACACCACGGCCGCCAGCCAGCAAAACTTCACTATATCGGTGAGGGTTAACAAACGCCGTGGGATATCTTATAATCTGATAAACCCTAGCCGGCGGCTTACAAGAGGTATTTATAGACAGTGGCAACGATCCGTACCGGCGACGGGTCTCGCTCCGCTCGTCAGAAGTTAGCCTCCCTTTAGAATGAATTTGGATCACAACATAACATCTAAAGTGGAGTGTTTTGAATTGGCTTTAGTTTTAGTGTATTGGGCAGCTCAAGACGCACAGATTCTTGCGGAGTTAGTCCATACATGTGATGATGCATCACTGCCAATGTTAGTACGCGGCTACTTAATATTGTTTGCCAAAAAGAGGAAAAAAAAAGTCTTCTCGGATAAAGGGGAGCTGCGGCGCTGTCTAGGCGTGCTACGGCTGCCATAGCGAAACGACTGGAAAGGGAAAATCAACGGTGGCTGGAGGATGCGAGGAGGAGGAAATTAGTATGTGCAGAGGGAGATGGATGCAGCTAGAGTCCTGTGTTGTGTGGAATAGGTAAAGTAAATCTTCGGGTTGTGCTTCGGATTAAATGCTACGAGCACAAGGAACATGGTACCTTTGGGCTATGCATTCCGTGTCGAGAGGCCGGGGTTGAACGGACCAGGTCGCTTTATTTTTTACTTAAGTATGATCAGTATCATCTTGTTCTTTTCCACTACCGAGAGATTCAAATTTTAGAGATATTAGAGTTGATAAATATAGAAAGAAACAAGGGTGATCAAAGAAAGAAACAAGTTTTTTAGATTACATTAATAACAAAGAAAGAAGTTTTTTTCTATTTTAGAACAAGAAATTAACAAGTGCGCTTGGCAAAGTATTTCCCGGGCCCATGCAGCTATAAATTTGAGCATGTCGTTGTGAGGCTTACATTTGTGTTACTGGATCATGACCCCACATGGAGGGGACTCCTATATGCCACCCAATGCGGCTCCAATCACCGCGCCGCACTGCCGGTGCTTGCTTTGGGTCATGCCCATATAGAGAGGGAAGATTTTTCTTTTTGATTTTTGCTCTTTCCTTTCAGTTTTCGTTCGATTTTTTGTTTTTCGTGTGGTTCTGTGATTTGTGATGGTGGGATTCGAAATAATGTTTATTTTAATTTTAACATTTTTCAAATATAAACCTTTTTAAATTTAAAAAATTTTAAAAAAAAATTTTATTTAAATTGAACAATTTCGAATCTTAGACATTTTCAAAGATTGACCATTTTTTAAATTTGAAGCTTTTCGAATTTCGGACTTATTTCAAAATCCGGACCAAAAAAAACATCAGAAACCATAATAATCGGGAAAAGAAACCCAAAGAACCAACAGGAAAAAAGAAAAAACTAGGCGAATAAAAAAACCACGAAACTAGGCCCATGACCACAAGGGCCGTGCGGTCGGTGGATACTGGATAGGATTGGCGCACATGGAAGTGGGCTTAAAGCGCTCAGGGAAGTCTCTCTCCGGTGCGTACGCTACATATAGCGGCGAGATTGATCCGCCGTCGCCGCCGACGCGCCTAGCCTACCTTGAAGCGACCGCCCCGGTGCAGCCTGCACGACGACGAGACGTGGGCGGCGTTGTGCGTGGAGGGACAGCGCAGGATCATCGCGATCTATAACCAAGAGATCAAATTCATCTAGGAGTACCGCCGCCACTTCCTCAACGAGATGTCATCGGCACGGGCGACGACGACGTTGCTGGTGCAGCCGCCGCCGATGGTGGCGGCCATTCGATTCGGGCATGGAGGCTCGTCTCCGATCCGTTGCTCAACGCAAGCCCCAGAGATGGGCAAGCAGCCACTAGAGCGACTTCCGTGGTGGTTCCGTGGCAACGACAACAAGGCCAAGGATCCTAATGGTAATTAGGAAACTGTCCACTGCAATGGTGTTTCTTAGAGCATCCCCACTCGTTTGGGCTCCCCACGCCCAAATCCGGCGAAATTTAGCGCCGGATGGATGTAGTTTTTGGCCTGGGGAGGCCCATTTTTCCAGCCGCGAGCCCATGGACGCGCACCCACCGCGTGCATAGCGACGGCGCAGTCACCGGGAAGGGCAATCGTCGGAGTTCCCTCGACGCATTGAACCGTCGCGAGGTGGACTGGAGAGCCGAAATGACTCGTCGGGAACGGTCGAAGTGGCCTCGATGCGAGAACCGCCGTAATGGAGCACGAACTCCGCGGAAGAGCAACCGCCGCTCTCTTTCGTCGAGAGACCTACATATACGGTTTTCGACGGGCGACGCCATTCATCTGTTCTCTCGTCACCATCCTCCGTCAACCATCTCCGTCAACCATGAGCGATATCTCTTGGCCATCGGACACCGACAGCGAGGGGAAGCCGCCTGGATGGCGCCATTGGTGGGATCCACCGCATCGTCCCAGCAGCGACGATTCCCCCCCGCCGGCCAGCGAGGACGAGTGGGACGACGAGGAGGACGACGAAGAGGCCGTGGAGCAGGCCGAGGAAGAGGCCGAGGAAGAGGAGGAGGAGCAGGAGCAGGAGCAGGAGGAGGAGCAGGAGGAGGAGGACGAAGAGGCTGATGAGGACGACGACGAGGAGGACTCAACTTCCTCCGACGAGGAGGTGACGAGCCGGAAGCGTCGCCGCGACGACGATGAGGCGGGGCCTTCTAAGAAGAAGAAGAAGTAGTTTAGTTTTAAAGTTTTTATATGTAATTTTTATGTTTATTCGAATTATATTCGAAATATATATATAATCTATCTATGTTGCACCACTTGAGAGTTCAAAGCTTTCGTTCGACGAGGGTATTGCCGTAGATCGGGAAGACGAGGGTTTTGCCGTAGATCGGGAAGACGAGGGTTTTGCCGTAGATCGGAGGCCATTGTCGCCGACAAGTTGGGGCCACGCGCGCTTTCGTTTCGTCCGGAGTCCCCGAGCGCTCCCCGGGGGGCCGGGGATGTCGTGGGATCGCCGGATGGATTTAGGCCCAAATCCGGACGAAAACGAGGAACCGGGGGCGCGACTGGGCCGAATTACGTCGTCCGGATGGAAAAAACGTTCGCCGGGGGCCTCGTCGGGGGGACGAGTGGAGATGCTCTTACCAACGTATATATTGTTTCGACAGAGTGATCCGGAAGGATAAAACAATGAACATGGCAATGCATTCAAAACCTTTCCTGGAGACTGGCAGTTGTATCGTCTCATCATCTGTTCTCGCCCGCCTCTGACGCGCCGCTGCCTGGAACAGTCTACGCACATACGGACGGGGAGTATTTGCTAAACGATAAAGGGTGGGCAGAGTGACAAGATCCCGCAGAAATGTACAGAGCGCCATGCTTGTCGTCGCAAAATGAATGCCATGATTTTCCACTGCGATCGCTCTGCTTGGTGTTTTTCCTAATTTTACTTTTAGCTCTGTCTCAGCCTGAACCTCTGTTTTCGTACTGACCGATGGTACACCGAGGTATTCAAGTGGCTGTGTGGAGTACTATAGTATTTACCTGCCACCGGCATATTCCTCGGTCATCCAGTTCTAGTTGCAACCGTTCAGAGATTCAGAGACGCGGGGGTAAAATATGCCGAGCTCACTCGTCACTTGTACACACGCTGGTGCATTTTTACCTAGGGTTGGCCAGGGGCGGACGATGAATTAGTTTTACCTAGGGTCAAATTTGTCAAAAAGAAATCGCAGCTCTTTGAGCTGCACGCGTGACAGCGAGCATGCACGAGCTGCCCGTTTGGTGTAACTGTAGGAAATAGTCGAGGTCGAGACACAAACCAGTAGACAGAAGGTCAGAAGTGCTGATGTCACCACTGCCGGACGCCGGTGTGGTTCACCGACAAGGGTTAGTGACCTTAATCGCGTAGCATCGATCCGCAGCCTAATCCTAGGGTCATCGCATGATGGCCACCGGAGAATGTGGGCGCGCGCGTGGATCCAAGAGCGGCCCGTACGTGCAGGCAGCGGCGCTGCATCTGCAGGAAGGGAACAGGAGAAAAACTGGAGAGGTGTCGATGGATGGTGCGCGAATCCGAGGAGATGGTGGGGGCACGTCGTGTCCAACGGCGCCATCAATCATTCGCTCATGGTTCACTCTACTCCGGTCAGGCTCAGTCCACTGTCAACTCTACTATCCTCTCGGTCTCGTCGCCCTGTACGTCCGGGAAAGGTACAATCATGATTCATGTATGGGTGCACGAAACAGCCCCCAGCAAATTGGACGCACGCACCGTGCGTGGCCTCAGCAGTACCCCAGCACAGTCCAAACCTACACCGCCCACGTACGTGACGCACTGCTGGGGATCCTATCTTCATTTATTTATTTATTTTGATAAAATGGATTTTAGCATGCTCCTACTATGCTGTGTGGTGATGTCATTGTGAACCATCGTATCTGATTGGAACGCATGAATTTGACACGACAAGTTCCCTTGGAATTTCTTATCTCGGATACCCGCACTCCGCCGAAACAGAGATTGTTCACTGCTACTTCTAGAACGTTTTCAATTGCTCGGCGGTAGGCCAAAAATCATGCATTTGGTTATCCCGAAGAATTATACTTTTTAAATTAGCATAGAGTATGTGCGGGAACGCCTAATCGACCTTTTCTAGCAAATCGGCATTTTTCTCATGCTCGTGAGAGCTCGTGCATGGGAGAAAGCTCGTTTGCATCCACGAAAAAATTGGCACGAAAAATTGGGTCACCTCCCAGGATTCTCACGGCTTATTTACACCACTCCGCTCCACCGCCAAATCTAGCGCCATCATTTCCCAAATTGAGCTCATGAAGCTTCTTCACCAACGAGCAAGTAAGCAACGCCATCTACTCCGGTCGGTGGACCTCTGCAACGGCAAGTTCCTCTTCCTCAACTTCTCCGAGAGATGTTGTCTTCGTCGTTCGATGGTCAGAGCGTTATAGGTAACATCTAACCCTAGCTCTGGTAGCTTATATGTGTTAGCATCATGTCCATCTTAGTGAATCTGAAGGTTGTATGCAAGATTTTGGAACTCTTGCTTCATGCATGAAGTGTGGGATGAGGTAGATGGATATTTGGTGATATTGTTGGTTACCTTAGTTGATCTTCATTGTTGTGTAATCAATGTAGAAACGCGATAGTTGATACGAGGATTGGTCCTAAAATGTTCAGTTGTTCTCATTGTACGAGCAATCCGCTTATACATGACACCAGCAACGAAGAGCATTTAACAAGCTTTATAGTGTTACATCGTTTTTTCATTGTGCCTGTTAGAATGCTAAAAGCGGTGGCTTTGTTATTATGTTATTGCTTCCCGCGAGTGACGATTGTAACTTGCATTCTTACTATTATTCTTCTATCTTAGTACTACCCAATTTAGAAGAAGAACATCATGACATGGCCACTTGCTCTATCCACCTTCGTCCTCAACATGGTGTGTCAGTTCATCAAGAAGAGGGTTGACATGCATCGGGGCTTCAAAAAAAGGGCATTGCAGCTGTTGAAGATGATGTTTTAGGTTCGATGGCCATCAAGTTGTCGTCGGTCAGATCTGCAATCATATGAGGCATTGGGGAGCTAGGTGGGTTCGTGTCCTCAACCTCAAAAGTTGACGTGTGGGTCTTGACCCCTTGGTTGGCCCGGTCTTCACGAATTGATGGAGGGAAAGAGGGAAGGAGGAAGAACACGAACAAGAACACAATGAACACACACACACACACACACACACACACACACACACACACACACACACACACACACACACACACACAAATAACCCGATAAAAATTCGTCATCTTCTCAACAACCCGAACCACCATCCTGATAGAATCTCTCATGAGAAAGACACGAGGTAGAATCTCGGAGAGGAAGATCGGTACACAACAAGTAGAATCACAAGTATGAGAGAGAAGGAGAAAAGTAGAGTTCCCAATCGGAAGAGACTTTGCAACTACTAGCTAGAGTCATACACATGAAAGACCAATCACATAAAGTGAGCCTAGATACAATTCATAGATTAGTGTCTAATATAGGGTTGATTCCCCATGGGAGGTGAAGGTGTAAGCGAAGTTCTTCATATGATCGTGCCTAACCCTAGATCTGAGCTAGGGGGGCTTATATGCAGATCTGCACCCAAACAAGTAGGGGCGAAAGTTATGTAACTTGGACCGTAAGTTTTGGCTGCCAAGGCCGGAAGATCCGGGCTACTTCCTGAAACTGCAAAGCGCTGATTACTAGGACCAAAACTATATTTCCGGGTGTTGGGCCGTAAGTAGGGCGAAAGTTCTGGTGGCCGAAAGTTCTGCTTAAGGTGTATCGGGAAGTTCTGTGTGCCTGGGGCGGAAGTTCTACTCAAGGTGTTTCCTACACTTCCTCTTCCTTCTTGTCTTCAATGCTTCCATGTCCTCGTCCTTCCCACTTCGAGTTTATACGCTTCCCTCTCGTTTCTTCGTGCTTGTCGATGCATCCCTATCATTGGCATACAATGGAGTATAAAGTAGTATACAACTCTTTAGGGTATGAGGGTAAGAAATGGGCTTGTGTAGAGGATATGATTCTGTTATCACCATATTTTGGACAAATCCAGAGGTGGGCCGTAAGAGAGATGGGCTTAGAGGACTACACGTGGAAGATCTCTGAAGCGGCCTTGCACGGAGAATTTGGGCTAGATGGCCCGTGTATCTTTAAGTATAAGTAGATTATATCTTAGATCAAAGGTTAGAGTTTGTATCGTGCACGGTGGGATATTCCCACATTAGAAAGTCCGCTGGACTATAAATATGTATCTAGGGTTTATGGAATAAACAACAACACAACGTTCACCCCAAAACAAACCAATCTCGGCGCATCGCCAACTCCTTCGTCTCGAGGGTTTCAATCAGGTAAGCGACATGCTGCCTAGATCGCATCTTGCGATCTAGGCAGCACAAGCTCCACGTTGTTCATGCGTTGCCCGTCGAAGCGTCTTTGATGGCGGGCAAAGTAGTTATCATAGATGTGTTAGGGTTAGCATAGCTCTTCGTATAAACATGCTTACGTAGTGCAACCCTCGCATGTCTAGCCGCCCTCACGCCTATCTCAGGCGTGGGGGCGGCACCCTGCTTGTTCATCATCTAGTAGATCTGATCCGTTACGATTGCTCCTTGCTCTGCAAGGATTAGTTTAATATCTGCAATAGTTAGGCCTTACGAAGGGGGGGAGGATCCAGCGGCACGTAGGGTGGCGTTCGCAAGTCCTAAACAGGATGTTCCGATGATCAACGTCACGTTGGTTGTGTGGCCTTGTTTAGGATCGGCTTACGAGCACCGTGCGTGGCCGCGAGGCCCAACCTGGAGTAGGATGATCCAATTATGCGGTGAAAACCCTAAATCGTCGTAGATCTCATTAGCTTTATCTTGATCAAGCAGGATCACCAAGTATTCGTGCACCCCGTACGGATCATGGGTGGATCGGCTCTTTGAGCCGATTCACAGATAACCCGAGAGCCGATCGAGGCTCTTATTTAATGTTTACGTGTATGCCATGCAGAACTAAGCGAGGCATCCCCATCACCTTCCGACCAGGTATAGGTCAGGTGGCACGCCTTGCACTTCGCATCGCCGCGTGTGACCAGAAGAGCATTGCGGGCCGTCGCTCGGAGGGGTCTCGGCCAGCCGCAGCTCTAGGCTCTTCCCGGCTCTACCGTGTTGACAGCCGCTGCCCGCCGGTGGGTTTTGGCGATCAACACATTCTCGCACGCCCGGTGGGACAATCATCTACATCAACCACATCGCCATCTACATCCGAGATGGCGGCGGACGGCACGCCGGTCACCTACGAGGAGCTGCCCGCCGAGCTCAAGAAGAAACATGACGAGATCAAGGCCACCCTCGAAGCCGACCTCATCGGCTCTTTTCGCAGAACCCGTACCCATGGCATCGATGGAAGGGGTTCTCACCACAAGGTGCACTCGATGGGATAGATCTCTCGCCCGTCGGAGGAACGCACCAGGGCCCTACGGCAGGAGATCAATTACTTGGTGGCTCACTCGCTACACCGCCACTCGAAAACTTGGTCAACGTGTTGGAGCGTCTCGCTCTGCGCGTGATCCAGGAGATCATGAGCCACCGGTACTCGCCGTCAGACCAGCTCTCGGGACGCACCAAGGAGAGTTGCCACTCCAGTCCCGTCCACCGCTGCCATATGCGTTGGCAGCACCAGGTGAAGTGCCGGCTACACCGGCATTCGTCGTCTACAAGATCGGTGGTGACCCTAGTGACTACCAGTTCTTGGCCGAGGCGCCCAAGGAGATTCCTCAAGGATACGCGTGCACGTATGTGCCCAGTTGTGGCAACCGGCCACTCTCAAACCAGGCCACGACGTCGGGGACTCCGGCGCAAACAGAGGAACGTCGGCAACAGAGCTTGAGAAGCGTACGTGGCTAACTAAGTACGCCACCCCGACGAAACTCGAGCCCGGCCTTCTGCAGCTTGGCTCGTAGCTGGAAAAGCAAACATGGCTGGCTAAGTACGCCACCCCGGCGAATCTTCGTAATGCATCTCCTGCAGCCAGACGGCGGATCAGATCAGCACCATACCGAGAGACCAGTTCGGCATTATGCCGAAAAGGAGGGCAATCGGCTATTCCAAGCCGTACTCCGACGAGTACGAGATGATCCCGCTGCCACCTAAATATCGGCTCCCGACTTCTCCAAATTCGGTGGATCGGATGGCTCCAGCTCCATCGAGCACATCGGCCGATATTTGGCGCAACTAGGACCGGCTTCGATGTCGGATCAGCTACGCGTGAGGCTCTTTTCACGGTCCCTCACAGGATCGGCTTTTGGATGGTATACCTCTTTGCCAGCAAACTCCATCCGATCTTGGAAGCAATTGGAAGAACAGTTCCATACGCAATACCATTCGAAGCTTCCGAGTCTAGCATTGCCGATCTAGCACAACTACGTCGAAGCGCGGAGAAACGGTGACAGAGTACATCCGGCGCTTCAGAATCTTAGGAACCGATGTTATTCGGTTCGTATAACTGAAAAAGGAAGCAACGAATTGGCGTAGCTGGCCTTGCAACACAGCTCAAGGACATGGCCTCCCAAGCAGATTATCCTCGCCGGCGCACATGGTTCGAAACTATCAGCATATGAACAGCGCCACCTGCACTGTACCAAGACAAGTTCAAGCGTGCGATAGTCATGGTCGATACAGAGGAAGGTGAAGTGCCTGCGGGAGACCAAGAAGTAGCGATGGCTGAGTGGACTCGGGGAGGAACCCCGTATCCCGCAAATGGGTAAAGCCACCAGGGCCGCCCAGTGGATTTGATTTTGACGTGACCAAGACCGAACAAATCTTCGACCTCCGCTTAAGGAGAAACAGCTGACGATTCCCGAAGGTCTCAAGTTCCCTACGGCGCAAGGGCTAAACGGAAAGCCGCACCGCAAATTCCACAACTCGCTTTCCCATGCCACCAACGACCGCAGTGGTGTGGCGTCGGCACATCCAAGTGGCGATAGAGAAGGGGCGTTTAATTTTCAACCAAGACGCCATGAGGGTAGACACCCAGCCCTTCCCCGCCGTTAACATGGTAGAAGTCATCTACCCCGAGGGCTGCCACCGGGTCCCACGTTCGGCATCAACATGGTAGGGCCTCGGGAACCACTCGGCAAAGATGGAGATGAGGGCAGCTGCTCTCATAGCAAGGACACGTAAGAGGCCGCTCCACGCGATCGGCTCCATCATGATGGCAAGCGCTACGTCACGAGAGGGAGAAGTGAAGAACATAAGATATCGCGACCTCTCTCGATCACCTCCTCAACAAATATGTGAGTCAGTATGACCAACGCCGACGGTCCAACTATGATGATGAAGGAGATCGTCTGGCTGGAGAAGCCAGAAGACATCGTCGGCAGGATCGCGATGAGGAGGAGCACGAGCGCCGTGCCACGGACAAGCCAAGGGAGCAAGATGACAACGCCAGACATCGGGATTGCCCTTTCTTCGTACACCGCTGGGATTCAGAATGAGCCGATTGCCCACAATCGGCAATTGCCCGTAATGCAACCGTAAGAAGAAAGAGGTAGCCAACGTGTCCGTGTTCAAGCGCTTAGGGCCTCTCCCGCCACAGAGCAAACGTCTTTGAGTCACCTCGTTGGGCAGATCTTGAGGATTCCGAAGACGAGGGACTAGAAGAAGAAGAAGACAGTACCACCGTCCAAGGTGGTGCCCTGACGGACTCGCCGTTCACGTAAACGCAGGGTTCAGCGGTTGCGCGGCCTGGAGGAAGCCGAAAGGTTATACTTGCATACGCTAAGGAAGGCACGGCCTGATCTGGCTGCGAAGATTCAGCGAGCCCTGGATGAAGAGGGTCGTCCACGGAGAATGGAGTGGCGTCCCAAGCAAAAGAAAGCCGATGATGAAACATCGGCTGGCACAAACATGGTGCTCGTCTTGCCGACAGAGCTTAGTGCGCCCCGACTCTACGATGCACTCAAGGTGGATGACAGCAGGCGCATCAAGTCAGAGGTTGGGTTGGTTTTATCCAGCCTAACCGAGTAGCAAGATTAAACCAATGAGCAAACCGTGCGAGGCTGATCCTTGTGATCGGCCCCAAAAAATTTTATGGAGGAACATTACAAAACCTTCATCGAGCAAGCAATGTGGAGGCCGATTCCAGCAATCGGCCAAAATTATCTTCTGCACATATTCTGTTTATGGTCGCAACGATCATCGGGCAGCGGCACGTCGGGCAGATGAAAGTCAGCATGAATCTTTGCGAAGTCGACGTGCAAGTGCGGTGCTGACTTACCAAGAAAGCCGATATCTGCAATCATTTGGCAGATTCGGCTCGGGGGGCATATAGTCAGATGAACATGTGCGGATAAACATGTGCAGACATGCGTGCGGTGGAACATTGGGGGCCGATTAAGAAAAATCGGCCAAACAAAAACAAAAATTTCGCAAGAAGCGAAGCCGACGCGCAGTCATCGACTTTAGTACAGTTGCACGGGACCAAGACCTACTGGCTATGTGTTCAAGGGTTTACATCGACGTCGATGTTCAGTAGAAGAAAGCTGATCAACGACTTATGCATCCTCGCCGGTATTCTTGCCTTGATGAAGGCTCGGGGGGCAGCTCGCCCTAGAAGTTCTTTAGAGAGCCGATTTTGATGGAATCGGCTGGCATTACGATTCGGAGGCTGGTGGTGACACATGTGGTTAGCTCACGACTGTCCTCGCCTTGATGAAGACTCGGGGGGCAACGGACTACATCGAGATTGCATCGATTGATCCTGCGTTGTGATCCTCTCTCGGAAGCGGTTACGTCGCGAAAGAAGATTGCTGAAGCTATGGAGAGGAATCGGGAAGGGAGGCCGTCGGCTTTCTGATTTTGGACCGGCTTTGTCGCCGCACAGGATTGGATTCTCAAAATAGCCGATGAATAGTCATCGGCTAAGGGATTGCGAAAAATATGGTCAGATACCAAATCGCAGCCTGAAATTGAGAAGTTCTTGGCCTACGAGCTAATCGACATAAGAATCCAGCTTCATGGGCGGCCAAAAGAAGGAAAAATCGATACATTGCTATCGGTCTTGACATGGCAAAGCGGAAGGAATGAAATTGGGGCAATTGAAAGATGAATCAAAAGAACAATTTCATTAAGTCGAGGAGCGGCTTTACAAGAAAGAGCCGATAGCTCTCAAAAGAGGGATCTAGTGCCTAGCGCACTGCTACTACTAGTCCTATTTCTACTAATCGTCGCTGTCCTCGTCGTCACCGCCGTCGATGTCGTCGGCGCTGCTCCCGGGGAGCTCCTCGTCGCTGCTACCCCAGCCGTGGCCGGAGCCTCTTCCTCCTCGTCATCATCATCGTCCTCGCTGTCCGCCCAGAGCGGAAGCGCTTGGTTGGCGGGTACCGGCGGAAGAGGAAGATTCATCTTCTTCCTCCTCTTCTTCTTCTTCGTCGTCATCTTCATCCTCGCTGTCCGCTCACATGCGGGAGCGCTTCTTCGCGGGAGCTTGACGGAGGGAAGGCCTTGGCCTTCGCTGCTTCTCCTTCTTTCTTCTCATCATCGGAGGGGAGGGGTTCACTTCGGAAGTAGGTTTGTCCTCATTCTTCTTCGGCGAGAATGGGGGGAAGAGGTTTGAGAAGGAGGAGGAAGAGGAAGACATTGCGAGGGAAAAGAGGGTTTTTGGGTGCCGATGGCTGGAACAGAGGAAGGAGATGAAGAAAGCTAATCGATCGGCACGATTAAATAATGAGGAGCCTGGTGGAAATTTACCGTCATTACAGTTTCCAAGGAGATGACGCGTAGCTATCGAATTTTGCGAGAGAAGCCGAGAAGACAGGCATAATGATAACGGATATCGCAACAGCTCGCTTTCCGCCACGACATGACCCTTCGAAAGGAAAGCTTAAATGATTTTGGAAAAATTATTTCCAAAACCAGGGGGCATGTGTTATCACCATATTTTGGACAAATCCAGAGGTGGGCCGTAAGAGAGATGGGCTTAGAGGACTACACGTGGAAGATCTCTCGAAGCGGCCTTGCACGGAGAATTTGGGCTAGATGGCCCGTGTATCTTTAAGTATAAGTAGATTATATCTTAGATCAAAGGTTAGAGTTTGTATCGTGCACGGTGGGATATTCCCACATTAGAAAGTCCGCTGGACTATAAATATGTATCTAGGGTTTATGGAATAAACAACAACACAACGTTCACCCCAAAACAAACCAATCTCGGCGCATCGCCAACTCCTTCGTCTCGAGGGTTTCAATCAGGTAAGCGACATGCTGCCTAGATCGCATCTTGCGATCTAGGCAGCACAAGCTCCACGTTGTTCATGCGTTGCCCGTACTGAAGCGTCTTTGATGGCGGGCAACGTAGTTATCATAGATGTGTTAGGGTTAGCATAGCTCTTCGTATAAACATGCTTACGTAGTGCAACCCTCGCATGTCTAGCCGCCCTCACGCCTATCTCGTGCGTGGGGCGGCACCCTGCTTGTTCATCATCTAGTAGATCTGATCCGTTACGATTGCTCCTTGCTCTGCAAGGATTAGTTTAATATCTGCAATAGTTAGGCCTTACGAAGGGGGGGAGGATCCAGCGGCACGTAGGGTGGCGTTCGCAAGTCCTAAACAGGATGTTCCGATGATCAACGTCACGTTGGTTGTGTGGCCTTGTTTAGGATCGGCTTACGAGCACCGTGCGTGGCCGCGAGGCCCAACCTGGAGTAGGATGATCCGATTATGCGGTGAAAACCCTAAATCGTCGTAGATCTCATTAGCTTTATCTTGATCAAGCAGGATCACCAAGTATTCGTGCACCCCGTACGGATCATGGGTGGATCGGCTCTTTGAGCCGATTCACAGGATAACCTGAGAGCCGATCGAGGCTCTTATTTAATGTTTACGTGTATGCCATGCAGGAACTAAGCGAGGCATCCCCATCACCTTCCTGACCAGGTATAGGTCAGGTGGCACGCCCTTGCACTTCGCATCGCCGCGTGTGACCAGAAGAGCATTGCGGGCCGTCGCTCGGAGGGGTCTCAGCCAGCCGCAGCTCTAGGCTCTTCCCGGCTCTACCGTGTTGACAGGCCGCTGCCCGCCGGTGGGTTTTGGCGATCAACAGATTCACCTTTGAGTGATGTGATGGCGTAGCCATGTATGATGCGGTGAAGACCAAAGTTCAGGTTACATCATCTGCCATGCTTGAAAACGAGTCATCCTCGATGATAAATCATCATTAGCATGTAGAGGAGGGTGATAGATATATCTTTTTAATGTCCCTTCACCTATCATGAACCTTATCAATAGCACAAGAAAAACGAAGCAACACTCAAATAGTAGAAAATGTTTAAAGGTCGTAGCAAGAGTCTTAAGTAGAAGGAGGTCACCTTATCAATATGCCGATGTGCTCGCATTGATATATCATGTGTAGTCGATATGTGGGTTTTAAACCACTAGTTGATGCTCATCTGTAAGTAGCTCTCCGAATCTTTTTTTGTCAACCCGTGCTCCATAGAGGTTGACGAGTATTCAGTTGTACCTTCACACAACAAAGATCAAGCAAAATGTGTGTGCATGTGCGTGTGATAGAGGAGCACAACATGTTCGGTGTTGTTCACAATACCATTAGCATAACAGAAATATATCAAGATCTAACTAACTAACTTTGTTCTCACTTAGATCACATGATGGACACTTAGTACATCAACAAGACAATTGAGAAATATGCTTAGATGAAGCTCATCTACGTTGGTCCTATTCCCACGGCGATCATCTCTCCAACTGCGGCACACTATGCTCTTAGCCACCTCATGGAGAACAAAGCACAAACTATCTTGCAATGACCTCTAAACGCGTGATGAGTTGGTTTATGATCTACCTGAACCAGCACCGACCACCCGTGAGGAGCCGGCTTACAACTGGTGCAGGTGCTGATGTTGATGTTGTTGATGACAGATGATGATGTACTACTAACCCATCGGTAGATGAACTTCTGTTGCATCATGAGCAGTTGTTCGTAAACTACATGTAACCAACTTGTTATATAGCCGAAACGCAAAATTTGCCGAACACTTCTACTAGTACAGTACGTATTATAGAGGAAAAATAAATAATTAGGTAACCATACTAGTGGCGGAACATGAATTAGAACTTGTATGGACCACACAGCCAGCCCAGGGTCCAGCCCATGTAGCACGACTAGCTGGGAATGGAGTGCAATAGCGCTGGTGTACTTGTGTCTTTGAGGGCGCGATTAATCAGTGGTGATCCTAGGATTAGTTAATTACGATGCTAGGATTAGGAGCTAGTGGTGGGAGAGCGTGCGCTTAGCGGTGTCACACAGCTCGGAGCTTTGTTTGCTTTCCCCTAACCTTTTCTGGTCGCTAAGCATATGCCAGGCAGATGAGGTTACATGCAAAGCCATGTACATTAGCGCAACGGCAGCTTCGTAGTAAGTAGCTAGCTAGCTAATCAAGTGTGCGCTAACCTTAATCATGGACGTACAACTAGACCGCAAGGACCACTTCCGAGCCTACGAATGTATTCTAAGAATTTCTGTCGTCCTGCAATGGATCTATCATGCTTCCCACGAACCCTAATCATGCAAAGATGCATGGCGAACTCGCCCGCCATTTAGCGATATCCTTTTGGCGTGGATGAAATCGTAAGTAGCTGTACAGATCAAAAAAAATATTTCTCGACATTCCTCAACTTGCGAAGAAACCACACGAGCGTGCATCCATCCATCAGTCACCAACTCACCGTGTGCATGTGGCCAACCGGAACACCAAAAACACGTACCCTTTTCGTCGTCATCGACGCAGCGACAAGCAACTGGACTCGTGAGTCGTGACATGTGAAATGTTCCGAACCTGCCTCCTGAATCCTGAACGATACGTTGTGCTTCGGAGATAGCACGCGGAAAATGCCAACGATCCTAGACTTACCCACTCTTTTTATTAGTTACAAAAATCCCTACGGACTGATGTAGAGTAAACTGGTTGGTGCAGTTTTGACTCCTCCCGTAAAAATCGGAAACCTCCTTCCTGGATGTTGTGGATGATGTGAGCTGTAGGCGTAGCATTACTCGAAAAACGTTGTGTAGAGGCCTGAGGGCGGCACCGCGCCGCGCACGTCTCCTGCTGGGTGATCCAAACCAGCGACACATTCGGTCCAATTCTATCCCTTTGAATTGGCCCATGAACAGATTTTCGGTGGTGGTCCGACCTACAAGGCAATGCGTCCAGCGGCGTGACCAATTGTGTCCGTGCTGGCCATTTTCGCCAGTCCTGGCTAGTTGGCTATTGGCATTAAAATCATCACATTTTCAACAAAGTGATGGCGATAAATAAAATAAATATTGTTTATAAATATGAATAGTTCACAACCACACAACTGCATAGTTTCACAAAACAAGAGAATTCAAATCAACTATCAAATTAGACTAATCAGGTTGGTTTCCCACGTGAATCCGCATATACTCAAGCAAATTGGCATGAAGGCGGTCATGAGTGGTCCGATCCTGCAACGTATTATGCATATGCAAGAAGTGTTTCTAAGACGCTGTCATGGGTGTGTCTCAACCAATTCACCCTCAAATTTTTAGTCTTGGTCATATATGTTGTCATCTCGCTCTTTCAGAATGATCATGGTGTAGATCATACATGTTGTCATCACTTTCCACAACTATTGCCCATCTGCACAAGCATATGCAGTTGGTTAGTTCATAAATGCATAGTCAATGTCCATGTCTACACCCATGCAACACAAGAGAATTTTTTTGAACGGCGAACATACTTAAACTCGGACCGACAACATGAAGGCCAGTAAGCCGCCAACTCCGGCAACACACACGGTTTGCGTCGTTGCTAGAAATGGGGGAAGTCATGATTACAGCCAGGGACAACAATAGCCGGGCAGCTCTTGTGGCGATGGTGCAAAACGGCGGCCAAAGAACGTGGTTCCTGAGCAGCAGGGTCCGCTGAGAACTAGTGACGGCTACGGTGACCCAAGGTGTAGATGGCGGGTTCGGGGTAGAGGAGTTGCTTCTTTTCTATCTTGTGTGTCACTAGCGGGAGGGTCCCGAGTGTCCGTAGGAAGATCACCGGAGGACACGTACACTGTTCGGCCCGATACATCGACAGCTGAAATTTGGCAAACGGAAAGATTAGTCCATGCGAATCGGTCCGTTTAGAACAAGCTGCTGGAGCATGCGCTGCCAATCCTCTGTCGGCGCAGACCGTTTCGGACAAGCCAAAAGAGATGTGTTATCCGGTTGAAGATGCATTTCTTCCACCCAAAAATCGCAGCCCGTCACGGCAGCGATCGCCTCGGCTGCATCTGACGGCAGGAGACAGGGTGTCGTGTGCCGTCCAGGACGCTCGAACACGACCGGCGCCAGTGAAGCAGCCTTTCTATAATCCGAGCTCCACACTTCGATGTGCTGCTGAAAAGAGAAGACGAGGCAGGAAAAACTCGCCGGCTTTATCCAGCCACCCACATGCATCTTCTCCTCCTCACTCCTGTAAAGCGTAATATGTTGCTCTGGTTAAACATGCGAGGCACTGATGACTAGCGATTATACTAACATGACTGTCCGTTTATTGTATTCAGATGATAACCTGGAAATTTGAGAAAGTGAGAAACTACATTATTGATCTGATGTGGGGACTGCGGCGATCGTATCTGCTGTAGTAGTACTAGTACCTCGCCATGCTACCAAAGCGATCGATCCTCGAAGGACCTGCACAGCAGGGCGGTTATCGTTTAGTAGTAATAGTATTTAGCAATTGCTCTTTTCAGCCCTCTAATTTGAGGATATTCCTAGCAAGAGTATCTAAGTAGAGATTTAAAGTCTGGTTTTAATTGGTTATGCCTAGCAATGATCTTATTGAAGTCATTATTTTGAGAGCGAAGATTATCTTCAGGGTGAAAATCTGAGATCTTTGATCGGGCGATGATGGTGCTTGTACACTATTCTCTTCTTGAAGGCGTCGCTTTTCAATAGCCTGGAGTTCAGGTGTTGTCTTTGTGGTGGTTGTATTGTTGTTGTCAGGGCCGGAATACCGTAGCGGGACTTTTTATTTTCTTAGTTTTCTTTTTCTCTTTTTCAGTTGTGTGCATCCGTACTGCCATTAGGGTATAATTGGTATCTCTTGATATTAATATATTTTCCTTATCGAATTTTTTTAGGAACATTAAATGTTCAAATTTAAATTCATGTAAAAGGGAGGCTAACTTTAGATAAGCGGGTTGAATCCCATTGTCGATAGGTTTGGGCCAAGACAAATGGTGTCTGAAATTACTCCATTTATCCGCGGTACGGATTGTCATCAACACCTATACTCCTGTAGTAAGCTGCCTGCTAGGATTATTCGCTTCATAATATACATTATGACGTTTGTAAAAATCCTCATATAATGAAGTTTTGCTGGTTAGCTTTCGTGGTTTTTTCTCTCTTTGTTGGAGAGTTTTTTCACATTAAAATCTTATGTTTCATGCATGTGTGCTTGTTCATTTTTCATTATTTATTTATCGCGTTTATAACAAAACTAGCACGCCATTACTTGTAAAATTGAAATCCTGGGTCAAGAAGATGTGAAATTGACAACAACATTCGTTAAACGAGTTGAATCTTGGGTGAATTTTAGATTTTTTTGATAAACGAAAAATACTAATATCAGGAAGATACCAATTACACCTAACCTCTGCAATAACGTCATACTCTAGTAGTTGTAGGGATGTATATAGCTGAAAAAAGAAGAAGAAACTAAAAAGGAAAAGTTCCGCTATAGTGTTCTTATCCAGCAGAAACACAAACATCACCATGACAACACATGAAATCTAAGTTCTCTAAGAGTGAGATCTTAAAAAAAAAGTGCACAAGCATCATCGTCGCTCGATCATAAATCTTAGGTTTCACCCTAAAGAAAGCCCCGCTCTTAAAATAAGTTCTTCAACAAGGCCGTTAGCGGACACAACCAGCCAAGTTCAGGCCTTGGATTTTTACCTTGTAATGTAGGACATTGAACTTCTCATGTGCTGACGCCACCACTCGCATGCTGCTGCTATGAAGCCTGAAAAAGAAAATAAGTTCACCATCGATGCAAAGCCTCGAACCACCAGCACTAGTACTCAAAACTCGGGTTTCATGTTGTTCTCTGCATCTGATCTGACTTCGCCATAGAACCGAAAAAAATGTGTCTCATGATGGCAACAAATAGCAGAGTTTCGCGCCGCTTCCTCCTGAAACCAAACGACCGTGAACAAAAAATTTAGATACAAATTCAGCTTATATTTGGATAGCACTGATAGGAAATACTTTATCATGAACACCAATTTTAGCCAGACATACATACCAACAGCTGGGGCTTGGCCCAATATGCTACTAGTAGTAGTATCTCAAGGGCAGCAGAAAATGCACGTCAACATCTGAATCGACAGGCCAAATCACATAATCTGTGACTCCATGGACGTCGACCCATGACCTCCACGAGGATATGCATGCATGATGATGTGTGGTCAAAGAAGATCGTTGTCAATATCAGTAGGCCTAATGTTGCGTCGAACTTCACTTTCGTGTGCGTTTCAAAGATCCCCATTATCACGAAAGCGGCCGCTTATTTTGTCCGGGCAGGGGTAGAATGTGTTAACTGCTCACCCTCCATCATCGATCAGTGGTAATCCAGGTAGCCAGGTGATTGTATACTGGGAGACATGTGTTTTCTACCAACATGCAGTCTCTGTTAGCACTAGCTTTCGGAGACTGTCAAAGTCTCGGTTCACATTTGATTTACAAAAGTGTTTGATTAATCTAGTCTAAAAGCACTTGCGCCCACGTGGCGATAACAATATTTTTAGAGTGTTAGTGGAGCGTAACTTCCTTTTTCCTCAGCCGCCATCATCAGCTTTTCTGGCTCTGCTCATCACTGACAGTAGAGTAGTAGGAAAGTCACTACTGACACTTAATTGCATCGTTAACAGCATCATTAGGTTACCATCAAACAGGTTCTAAATCTTTCGCAGCGAAAGGTTAGGCTCCTAGGTCCCATTTCGGATTGCAGAAGCGCTTTGGAGAGATTGTACCCGAAAAGAATAACGTAATTTTTTTCTTAAGTACGCTATAGCATATTTTAAATGCTCAAGTTAAATTTTAGTATTTTTCTCACTATGATGCTATTTGCGACATAGCATGTTACATCGCGCTAAAGCATCGCATTTTTCCAACCTATTGGCACAAAAGTAAGAGTTTTTCTCCTTAGGGAAGAAGTTGTTTCTTTGGTTGTCGTGCTGATGAAATATAATCGGATGATTCATGTTTTAAATCAAAAGTTGACATCCCTAATGCTTAATGAGTAACTTATGCGATATTGTTGGGATGTTGATGTTAGGCTTCTATACAAGGAGAACTATTTTTGTATATGGTTATGCATCTATTGTTTTGGCATTGTTGGACTATATTTTTTTATGATTGATGGAATCCTTAAGCTTTGGGTTATATTTGTTGTTTTTCTTCAAAACTTAATTCTAGTATAGCAACTAAATCTCTTAGCACACTATTCTTAACATCAGATTGTACAATTGCTATCTGCCAAACTCTTGCAAAGTTATTCATAAACACCTTTATGAAGTTTATGTATTGGTAGCAGTCCCTACTACAAGAATATATAATCCATGGCTCCCCATAGATAGTTTGCAAATGGATTGGATGGATACTTGATTTTTTCATATTTTTGGGGATTCGAATTGAAGCTGATAATAGTCGGATACAGATATTGAATTGTGGATATTGAGCGGACTCAGATCAAAAGCGGATAATTAAAAAATACACACGTAAAATTAGAAGTTTCTTTCGTTTAGGTAAAAAGGTCAGAAAAAAATGTGGAACACTAGACTATAGCTAAGACGGTACACTTGTTCGTAGAACCGAGTAGCTTGCATATTGACTTCACGCTAATTCAAAACCAGCCTGACATAATAAAAGTGAGCAATAATATTGCAAATGTGCAATAATGATAATAGCATGACATCACGAGACGAGGTAGCCTAAATAGTTGGCTCGACGGACTAACTGACCGTCTAGGTATTTGAGATTGGGAAATTTTAATTGGTATTTCTCTTTGAGGATCTTAGATAATTTGGAAAAAAACTCGGATAATCTATATTCATTGGATTTTATCAATATCATATCTGCAACGGTATCCGACGGATATCCATTTGACCAATACCCACATTCGCATTCGTATCTGTGGAATTCATCAAAATGCAAACCGTATCCTTAAAACGATACGGATTTGAAGCGGAAATTATTCGTGTCATCTACATCTCTACCCGTAGTGAAATTTGGTGACTTCTTTGATCTAAGAAGGTAGGGATGTAGGGAAACTTCTTAGATCAAAGAAGTCACCAAATTGCCATGTTCAGGCTTTCGGACCTGTCGTTGTCATGCTTCGGGGTTGGGCCGGAGCTACCAAACACATGAAAGGCCGCCAAAAATAAACCCGCACGACTCACCCCGTCCTAAGAGTGGAAACGGGTCAGATGCGGATCAAATATTTCCCTTTCCATATCCTTTTTCATATTTTCAAAATGAATACGTGCGTGAATATGGATGTGGTCGAACGCATAGCGGATGTTGCTCGAATACGGATGCGGATCAGATGCAGTTTTTTATTCGGAATGGATACAAATACCGAAATAATAGATTTGTACCGAGTCAAGTGTATAATGATATATTACACAGTAGTTTCAAGTGTTTGTCATATGAAAAAAAAAACATTTGAGGACTTTGTTAGTATTTTTGGATGAATAAGTTGCATATTGGGATAGAATAGAAACGATATTCCGCACCAGGGAAGCAGAAAAGCTATTTTGCGCACAACATATATTTACTTTATTAAATTCATATAAATTAATGTTTTGTATACTAGCAGTTATGTTCATATTGACCAACAACAACAACAAAAATCAACATAAAAATGCAGTGTATGACTTATCGTAGTGTAGAGTACACACAAATATGTATTGTACTTTGTATTTTGGTCCATTACTTAAATAAAAAAAATACGGCAAGTTGATTTTTTTTTCTTATGTTGTACTCGAGTTCTGAAATAAGAGAAAATTTATGTGGCGTAAAAGTCATGTACGATTGCAAAAACACAGGATGGGTGGAGGTCAAATAGCGTTAATGTTGGATAGAACCAGTAGTAATATATGGTACTCTCTCCGTCTTAGTTTACTAGTCTTTCATGTATCTCTAGATCACCAGTTTGACCTATATAATTTAAATTATATAACGTAAAAAATATATTATTAGAAAATAAAATATCTAAACTTTTTAATAATATAATTTTTATAACATATAACTAATGCTAACTTGATCAAATTTGCGACTTAGGGGTACGTGCACGTCTAATAAACTGTGTGAGAGGGTAGTAACATAATTTTATTCAGACGTGTCCACGCTTTGTTCAAAAGCTAATACAGTACCATAATTGTTGCCCGTATTCGTAAACCGGATCCGGATAATTACCACATCTATTTTGAGTTCAAGGCTGCTTTTCTACGTGAATTGGTTAACCTTGCGAAAGATAATCCGTATCCTATAATCATAGGGGGGGATTTTAATTTGCTAAGGTTTTCTCACGAGAAGAGCAGGGGTCGCTTCGATAGCCATTGGCCTTTCTTATTCAATGCTGTCATTGACAGTCTGGATTTGAGAGAGGTAGAGATGGTTGGTCGACAGTTCACTTGGGCGAATAATCTTCCCGAGCCTACATATGAGAAACTTGATCGCGTACTGATGGATCCTGATTGGGAATTAAAATTTCCTATGGTCAGTGTACGCGCTCTTCCTCGCATTGTAGGTTTGTCGGATCATGCACCCATACTATTAACGACCGGAACACCTAGAACACAAAGTAAAAGCCAATTCAAATTTGAACTGGGCTGGTTACAACGTGATGGATTTTCGGATATGGTTAAGCGAGTATGGGAGAGACCTGCTGCTGGCATTAGCCCCATACAAAGGTGGAATAATAAAATTCGCGCTCTGCGAAAACACCTTGGTGGCTGGGCAAGACATGTAGCAGGGATTTTAAAATCTGAGAAGTTATGCTTGACAACATTGATTGATGATCTGGAAGCTCTTGCTGAGACACGGTTGCTATCAACGCAAGAAATTGAACTTAAGAGTCAATATAATGCGCAGATGGCCTCCATGTTGAGAGAAGAGGAGCTGAAATGGTATCAACGATCAAAGGTACAATTTATCCTGGAAGGAGACTCGAACACAAGATACTTCCATTCTGTCGCTAATGGCAGACATAGGAAGAAACTTATTCACTCTCTTGTTCAGGATGAGGGTACGATTGTTGGGCATGAACAACTCAAATCCTACATCACTAATTATTATAAGGATCTTTTTGGGGAACCAGAAGAAGGAACTTTCACTTTGGAAGAATCCAGAATTCAGGATATTCCCCAAGTATCCGTGGAGGAAAACGCCTTTCTTACGGCTCCTTATTCTGAGGAGGAAGTGAAAAAGGCGGTTTTCTTAATGGAGCATAATAAAGCACCAGGACCAGATGGTTTCCCAGCAGAATTTTATCAAAATTTCTGGGACACAATCAAGATGGACCTTCTAGCTTTGTTTTCTGCATTACACGAAGATCAACTGGAATTGTTCCGTCTAAATTTCGGTGAGATAATCTTATTGCCAAAGGTTATGGAAGCAGAACGGATTCAACAATACCGTCCTATCTGCCTACTTAACGTGAGCTTTAAGATTTTCACAAAAACCGCAACTTTAAGACTTAACTCGGTTGCTGATCATGTTGTGCGACCGTCTCAGACGGCCTTCATGCAAGGTAGAAATATCCTGGATGGGGTAGTAACTTTGCATGAAACAGTGCATGAGCTACATCGGAAAAAGTTGAATGGAGTTATTCTAAAAATTGATTTTGAAAAGGCTTATGACAAAGTCAAATGGTCTTTCCTCCAACAGACACTCAGGATGAAAGGTTTTTCTGATGAGTGGCGTTCTTTAATTCATAATTTCATTTTCGGTGGAAGTGTTGCTATCAAAGTCAACGATGATGTGGGCAATTACTTCCAAACGAAAAAGGGATTACGGCAAGGCGATCCATTATCTCCTATGTTATTCAACATAGTAGCGGATATGCTTGCTATTATTATCGAGCGCGCAAAGGTGGATGGTCTTATTGACGGGGTAGTGCCACATCTTGTTGATGGTGGATTGTCTATCCTTCAATACGCTGATGACACAATTCTTTTTATGGAACACGATCTTGAAAAGGCTAAAAATCTTAAGTTGATCCTTTCAGCTTTTGAGAAGCTTTCAGGTCTTAAAATTAACTTCCATAAAAGTGAATTGTTTTGTTTCGGCGAAGCCCAAGATGAGGCCGCCTCGTATGCTGAACTTTTTGGCTGCGGGATGGGTCAGTTTCCTATCAGTTATCTGGGAATCCCGATTCATTATCAGCGTCTCACTTTAGCTGAATGGAAACATGTCGAGGAAAGACTTCAGAAACGCTTATCGAGTTGGAAAGGAAAGTTACTATCTCTAGGTGGTCGATTGGTTCTCATTAACTCAGTACTAAGCAATATGGTACTGTATATGATTTCCTTCTTCCAATTGCCTAAAGGGGTCTTGAAACGATTGGATTATTTCCGATCTAGGTTCTTTTGGCAAGGAGATAGTAAGAAAAAGAAATATCGATTGGCTAAATGGAATGTAGTTTGTCGTCCAAAAGACCAGGGAGGACTTGGGATTCATGATCTTCACATCAAGAACCGAGCCCTCCTTGGAAAATGGTTATTCAAGCTTCTTTCAGAAGAAGGTATATGGCAAACAATTCTCAAAAGAAAGTATGTAGGCTCGAAGGCCTTGTCCCAGGTCTTTTGGAAACCTGGTGACTCACACTTCTGGGCTGGACTTATGGCGACGAAGAAATTTTTCTTCCCATATACATCTTTCTCTATCAAGGATGGATCTCAGATACGTTTCTGGGAAGATAAGTGGTTAGGCAACACTACCCTTCGGGAACAGTATCCAGCCTTATATAGTATTGTACGCCACAAGTCTGATACCATTGCAACGGTGATGCAAAATTCACCATTGGCGATGGCATTCAGACGTGATCTAATAGGTCCAAGACTTGCATCTTGAAATACGCTACTTCAACGACTCGAGAGGGTCCAGTTGTCGCATGGGTCTGATGTGGTTCGATGGAATCTTAAAGAGAATGGTAAATTCTCTGTTGATTCTATGTATAATGCGTTGATTCAATCCGATACGCCAGTTGTAAAAAACAAAAAGATCTGGTCTATGAAGATTCCTTTAAAGACGAAGGTCTTTGCCTGGTATCTTCGTAGAGGGGTCATTCTTACTAAGGATAATCTTGTGAAACGTAATTGGCAAGGTAGTAAAAAGTGTGTTTTTTGTCTTCATGATGAGACTATCAACCACCTTTTTTTCCAATGTCAATTTGTGAGATCTATATGGTCAATAACCCAAATAGGTTCTACCTTGTACCCACCTCGGAGCGTTGCGCATCTTTTTGGTAGCTGGCTCAATGGGGTGGAGCGTACGTTCAAAACTTTTATTCGGGTGGGGGCGATCGCTATTATTTGGTCGCTATGGCTATGTAGAAATGACAAGATTTTCCATGATATTAACTCTTCTTGTTTGCAGGTTATCTACCGGTCCACCGCTTTGCTCCGTTCGTGGTCTTTGCTTCAACGAGCAGAGAGTCGCGGCCTCTTTATGGAGGTATCTACACGATTGGAGGATGTGGCGAAGGATATTTTTTCCCAACATGGATGGCGGCGTAATCTACGGATAGAGCCTCCCGCGCCTTAGGCGTGCATCCTTATATTGTTTTTTCAGCTATTGTAACAAGACTGGTACTTTGGTGTGTGTGTGCGGCTGTGTGCATCATGTTATGCAGAGGCTGGGTGTAATACTTTTCTAAAGTAATGAAAGCGCCCTTTATCGAAAAATCAAAATTGAAATATTACCACAACCATTTTAGTTAGATCCACACGTGAAAGGTCACCGTAAAAGATCCCGCACGCATCGCGTTTTCGTGGAGTAGCGCCGCCACCTGCTTTGACGCTGCCCCGAGCCGCACCGCACCACGGACCCGGTACTTGCATGGCATGTACCGCCGGCACGGACCACGCCCCGGCCATCGCCCATTGGCCCATGCACGCACGCATCGATCCATCCAGTCACCCTGGGCGAGCTCGCATTGAGAGCAAGTACAATAAGATCTAGTCAGCTGGCTACAAGGATTAAAATAATATATTTATGTCTAGTTGGAGGAGAGAGAAGAGGAGAGAGAATGTGAATGGGCTCTTATGCAAGAGCTAGCTCTAGCACGTGCTCCTAGGCAAGGTGTGTGAATGAAAGATGGGCCATCCATTGAAAAAGTAGTACATTCTAATAGCCAACTATTGTACTTGTTGGCTACATGTTGGCTATAAATGACATGGCATCTTGCTTATAGCCAACAACCGGCTATACTGTTGGAATTGCTCTGAACGGCTCGCAGCAGGGAGCAATAACTTTCTCCGGCGGCTGGAGTGGGATGGTCAAACCCTTGGCTAGTGCCGTCGTCAGGGCGGCGCAGGGCAGGCTGGCCATGGCCACGAGGAACGGGGCAGACGATGGGCGAAAGGCGACGGGAGACGTGGCAGGGGCAGCCCACATGACGCGGCCCTCCCCCTCCAGGGCAGGGAGGAATCCGTCCGTCACAGGGACAGAGGTCGTATACGACTCCTACTTTGCCCTCGCTCTCTCTCAGCCTCGGGAGTCGGGCCCCAAGCGCTGTGTAGGAGTACGAGCCTGTAGCCTGTAGCCTGCGCCTCTACCTCTGCTCCTCCATTTATTTTACTGCTCGCCTTCCAAAGGGCGTACTGTACTGTGGACTGTGCTTCCCGTCACCGGGGGAGTGAGCCAACACCGTCGTTCTAGGCTGGCCGGGCGAGAGAGCGAGCGACGCTGGTCAACCCGGTGAACGGATGGGCCATGGCTGTGGCTGATTGTTCCTTGCCACTGTTGTCGGAGGCAAACCAGGTAGGAATTCTTTGACAAACGCTCGTAAACACGCAAACGCTCATTTATATGAACGTACATACGCACATCTTACTCATACGAGCATCTTCAAGAGACCAATCCGGTAGATTTTGAGGTTGACAAAGTCACCGTTTAACGGATACGTCACCTACCACCGAAAGCATAGCTAACGGTTGAACATTTATTCATTAGATACCTCTTTGCGAAATTGATTTGGAGAGTGGTCCATTTTACGTTTAATATATCTCCTCCATCTAATATCGAAAATATGTTTGGAAATTGGTTAAATGGGATAGATAAGAAAACAAAGTCTCGAATTCGCGTAGGAGTTTGTGCTTTGCTTTGGGTAATATGGAATTGTCACAATGATGTGATTTTTAACAGAGCCGAAGGTGCTTTCTTTTTGCAGGTTATCCACAAAGCTACTTATTGGATCCATATGTGGTCCTATCTCCATCCCGAGGATCAGCGAGAACCTATGGAGTCTGGATTCACTCGGTTAATGGCGGTCGTATGGGCTATCTTTGGCCAGGGTGCTTGGCAGAGTACTAAGTAGGATACAATATGCATAGGCATTTGTTGTATTCTTTTTTTTCGATGGCTAATTCATGTAGCCATGTTATGCGATCCGTGAACTTGTAATAACTATAAGCACTTGAGACTTTTTAAGAAAAGGTTGTGTGATGCAAAGGCTAGGGAGCTAATCCCCATTTCAAAAAAAATTCAAACACCCATATCAAGTCTAGGACTTGAACTTGGGTGGGCTGGTCCCACCACAATGAACCTAGCCGCCATAGTCAATCTCGATTTGCTAGCTAGGACTTCTTTAATCTATAGAATTCATATAAAAATTATGTAGGATTTAGATTCTATGAGAATTTTTCCTACACTAGTAGTTTGATTCATACGAACATATCCTATAAAAACTAATTAAATAGAATCTTGTAGTGCAAATCATATAGAAAATAAAACACTAGATCATACCTCATGGAAAATTTCCTTTTGCACAATCAAACACAACTCATCTTCGTATAGGATTCAACTAACCATGACATCTAAATCCTATGCTTTTCATATTCCTAAGATTTTTCTGTCATATGAATCAAAGGAGCCCTCATGCTACGAATGGTTCATTTAGCTCTGACGGCTCATTAGCCATGTTGTTTACAGCATCCCCACTTGCCCTCCCAATTAGGGCATCTTCAGCTCCCTGATGCAGATTAGATGCTAAAAATAACCCCACATGTTCGGTTGTGTCGGATCATGGACGTGGAGATGGTATTCGGACCATGATTGTCCGTTTGCGTCTTGAGGTGCTCCTAGTAGCTCGACGTATATTTACTGTATATTTCATCGATGAGATAGAGATACATTGGTGGTAAAAAAACATACAAAATCAAATAAACACAACGAAATCTATTGTCGTCTAGTCGTCGCCGGTGAGGTCGATGACATCCGTCATCTCCCATGGCCTATGCGGTGCCGGTGGCGGTAGATAGTATACCGGCAGCGCGAGAAGGGGAGGAGGAAGGGTAGTCCTCGCTGGCTCTGGTTACGGATCCCGCGCCACGGGAGGAGCAGCAGACGGGTTGCGTGCCTCGTGCTTTGGAGTCACCGGAGGTATCACCGGCGTCCCCCGCGCCGACTCATGGAGCTAGAAGCCGAGGTCGTCCCACTAGGCAAGCTGGCCGAGCTTACTCTGGTCGATGGCCAGCTGGATGGCCTCATCCTCGGTGAAATCCGGCGCCTAGAGCTACGGCTCCCACGCCCTGTCGCCATCGTCGAAGCCATCGTCCTCGTGGTCGTCGGCCTTCTCATCACCCTCCTCATCGTCGTTGACCTCCTCGTCCTCATCGCCGTCCTCGTCATCCTCCTCGTCAGTGAGGGCGTTTATGAGTTCGCGCTTGAAGAACCCGGCGTCCCACGTCCCAAACGTGATCCAACTATAGGAGTTGAGGTCGTACGCCATATTTTCTAATCCGCCATATTACCGCATGATGCACGGGAGGCACCGACACATGGCAGGAGATGAGGTACCAGCCTCTGCTCGATAGGCTGACATCCGACCATGGCACCAGCCGGATCGCCCCCCAGAGTTGGCGCGCAAGCTCAACGGGGATGTATCAGCGTTGTCACGGCTTCTTGCCGCCACGCGAGGAGCTGGCCTCGCCATCGTGGTACTTCTTTCGGAAGGGCCAGCTTTTGCCCATGGTGTAGGTAGAGAAATAGGGGACAACGACTACTAGGCGCTTTGGGAGGGCTCCTACTCCACTAGTACGAGGAGGCGCTGGGACAACGTTGAGTAGGGCGAGTAGCGGGCGGGAGAGGACGAGGACCACGAGGAAGACGGCACATGTTAGCGCCGCGTGTCCCACCTTCCTCCCTGAAGGCGTGCTCCTAGGCGCGGTATGGGGAGATCCTGTCCTCGAGCTGATGGTTGAAGAAGGCCGACCACATGATGCTGTTGTCAGGGTCTTATCGCGGGTCGTTACGCTCCTCCAACATGAGCGCTGACTAGAAGTGGTCGTATATGGCTGCCCGCCGCACCGACCTGGCTGGCATGGGCGGCACCAGCAGCCCACCGGCGCCAACGACCCATGCCGGCGTACAATGCATGTCCAGCGGGACGAGGTACTATGCCTGCCACGAGTTCGCGCCTCATCAACAAGAAGCCAACGCCGCCCGAAGCCGTTCGTGGCTGCGTTAGCGTTCCATGGGAAGGGTGGGGTTGCTCGGCTGGTTTCTCTCGGCGCTCTGCTCGGTGGTTCTCCTCAGTGGAGGCAGAGTGCTTGGATGGGGAAGAAACAATGATGACAAGGGGTGTTTTTTATAGAGAGTGAAGGGGGGGCACTGATGGCCATTATCGCAGGCGCGTGCCCCATTGACAAGACGTGTCAGTGCATGCCACCAATACAAAGGTTGGCGTGGGGCGCTGAAGGTGAGAAGATGGGAAGGACATTGACGCGGCGCGGAAGGCAAGGAGGAAGACGACCGGTCCGCATCTAGTATTTGCGATGGCTCACGACGACCGACTGGTTCGTGCGCTCTCTTCCCGCCCTCCTTCATCTAGTGGCCCCGCTAGCCTGTCCGTGGGTTGGGTTTGGCTTGGGAGCGCCGGATTAGTAGTTGGGCCGCGCCGGTGCCAAAATGTAACGCGCGGGGGGTGGGGGAGGGGACGGCTGGCCACAATTTTTTTGCACCGACACCCCCCACAGCCGTTTAGGGGGCCCTCAGGCCCCCCCCTGAGTGGAGATGCTCGTACCGACTGCATGTATATTTCTTAGATACCCATGTCACTAGAAGCTATCTCAAGTGTCCACATAGAGGAAGTTATTGTGGACGTCATGGTAGTCGACGTCGTCGTAGATTTTGTTGTAGGTGAACATATTGGATCCGTGAGGAGGGCGGTACCCTCCGTGTCGAAGAGGAAACAAAAGCTCCCAAAAGTCATCTCTTCTCCTTTGCTGAAGGAGGCAAAGGCTGATCGCATGGTTATCCGGTGTGGCCGAAAGGCCACAGATCCGAGGTAGATCAGTTCTTCTTGAACCGACGAATCGAAGATAGTCGGGGTCGAAGCCGCAAAAACCATAGATCCAGCACACGAACTTCCCATAGACGTCGTCAGTTGACGTGGGGTAACAATGGCAATGTCCATACGTGATGGACTTGGGTTTTGGGGAAGAAGCGTAATGGTGATTTCGACGACGTGCAAGCATAACAGACAAAGGGACAAGCGAGGTTTTACCCAGCTATAGGCCTTCGGTGGAGAAACACCACGTGATGCTTGTCTGCTTATATTATGACGTTGATTACATGAATCGATGAGAAGACAAAAGATAATATCGATCTAGTGTAGCTAGGATTTGTGCCCTAGCCTTGTGACCCCTCCTAGCTTTTATAGATGAATCGAGTCCAAGTAGGTTACAATTGTTCAAACTTTCCTTTCGGTGCCTTGTTCTTGTCGTACATGTTGAATCCACGGACCATGATATGCTTTGTGCGCCGCGACTCTTGATCTATGGAGGAGTTCTCCCTGATCCTTTGTTTGGCCCACATCGGGTACACCAATATGAGGGACCCATTTAGGTGTAGCCCACATCAATGGTCCACCATCTATTTTCAGAAAGTGCCTAGCAACACATGTTAGAGCTGACTTTTGCATTAGAGTCCATTTACATTCTTTTCTCCAACTCAAGTAAAATACAATATAGCAGTACAATGCATAATATATACTAGTGTATGATACCGAAAATACCAAACATAACTGGGTGCGCGCGCATCCAGTTATGAAAAATTCAAAATATTGCTATTCCAAAGTTTTAGAAAAGTTTGAAAAATGCACGCATGTATATATTATGTTGATACTTGCTCGTGTAAGTTTTCACGAAAAAATAGGATTGTGTGTGACCTACACAAAAATGAGAAAATGAAAGTTCCTATTCATGCGAATAGTACAAATCCAAACATTATAGTGTTATTTGAACATTTTGTCATTATTGTGTAGGCCACATATATTCGTGAAAACTTACACGAGTATGTATCAACATAATATGTATATACAAAATTTACTTCAATACTTTTTAAAGCTTTTAAATAACATTTTTTCAATTTTTGACAAACTAGGTGTGTGTGCACGCAGGTTCTAAAAATGTGATACGATACTATCTTTATAATGCATGGTATCATATACTACTATCATAATTTTCTTATATTTGTTAATTTGTAGTATCTCCATGCAAATAGATGTATACGATTTATTTAATATTAATTTTCTAAATCTATGTGCTATATAATACAATATATCTTTTTTGTTTGTTTGATAGTAGCTTATCACGTGTACCACATGATTATATAATACGATATCTAGCTATGATACTATTATGATCTCCTTTAATTATGATGACATCTCTATGATTCATGTAATGCATGATACTACCTGTTAGTATACATATTTGTACGTGCGGAAATTCAATTCGGCTCCCGGATGCGTACGCTCCCTCTACTAAAAATATATATTTCAAAACGTCGAAAAATTTGGACAAAAAATTCTACATGTACATCTTTATAATATACGTGCGTTCGTCAAGTTTCACGAAAAACCAATATTTTGTGTGGTCTATATAAAAAAGAGAAAGTTTATCTTGTGAAAAACATTATTTTTAGCACTGAATTTTGTCCTTTTTACACGTCACATGATAAGTCGATTTTTTATGAAACGACTTTGTGAGCATGTAACACGTGAAGATGTACGTGCAAAATTTTCGTTTTAATTTTTTCTAAAATTTAAAATGGATGTAAGATGCATTTCAAAATATAGAGAGCATATGGACCCATGTTCCAAAACAGCGCTCCCACGTACGGAAATTCTTTGTACGTGCTCTTATAAAATATTTTACAGTAATTAAGCATGAGAGAGAAAGGGGTTAAGCTTACCGCGAGTGAGGCCACCACTTGGTCGATCTCCCCTGAGGTGGTGACCCGCCAACGCCGCGCCTCGGCCTTCTCTTTATCTCTCGCCCCAACGCCGCCCCAACTTCTGACCACCGCTGCGCGGAACACAAAAGCACCACCCCCACAAACCTCTGCTGCACGTCACGAACTCCGAGGCGAACCGAACCAGAGCCCCAATCCAACAAAGCAAAGCCAAGCCCGGAGAGGGCGCGGCGGCGTCAATGGCGGCCTGAGACTGAGCACTGCGAGCCAACGAGGAGGACGTGCGCGCGTGCTCCGCACCGGAGGAGAGCGTATTGCGATGGCTGACCCGGCGGCGGCGGACGTGAAGGCGGAGAAGGCGGCGGCGAACGGATCGGCGGGAGGTGGCTGCGATGCGGCGGCTGCAGTGGGGCAGGGCAAGAAGCGAGCGGACCAGGCAGTGGCGTTCCACGAGCTGTTCTCCTTCGCCGACAAGTGGGACCTGGCGCTCATGTCCCTTGGGAGCCTCGGCGCGGTGGCGCACGGCGCCGCCATGCCCTGCTTCTTCCTCCTCTTCGGGGACCTCATCAACGGCTTCGGCAAGAACCAGACCGACCTCCGCACCATGACCGACGAGGTCGCCAAGGTCCGTACCACCTCACACCCAAATCGCCATTGCTTGCCTACTTCGTGATAGTACTTGTGTTTTGTTCGCCGATGTGTCACTCGAGGTGTTCGCCACTGATCTCTTCTTCTTCACTCCCTCACTCAGTATGCGCTCTACTTCGTCTACCTCGGACTGGTGGTCTGCGTCGCCTCCTACTCTGGTGAGCTTATCGTTCCTGTTGGCCCCCCTACATCCCGTAAAATTACTAGCACGCCCCTCTTCTCTCGTTTCCTCCGGCGCACGGAGGCTCTGTTCGAGCGTAAGAGCAACTACAGGGGCCTCTCCGCGAAGCGGGATCTGGTCATGGCAGTGGGGCATCTGGGAGACCAGCCCACTCAATAACACAAGTCCCGTCGCCATCACACAAAAACAGAACAATAATGTTGTCTGTCTCCTTCTCGCTCCCTCGCCGGAGTTTCACGCCGGCGGCGTGTCACGTGTGTTCGGCTCCGACGGAGCTGTACTGTTTTGCAAGCTAGTTAAAGCTGGGATTTGCTTCTCTGCAGAGATCGCGTGCTGGATGTACACCGGGGAGCGGCAGGTGATCGCGCTCCGGAAGGCGTACCTGGACGCGGTGCTGCGGCAGGACGTCGGCTTCTTCGACACGGACGCGCGCACGGGGGACATCGTCTTCGGGGTCTCCACCGACACGCTGCTCGTGCAGGACGCCATCGGCGAGAAGGTCGGCAACTTCATCCACTACCTCGCCACCTTCTTCGCGGGGCTCGTCGTCGGTTTCATCTCAGCGTGGCGGCTGGCGCTGCTTAGCGTCGCCGTCATCCCCGCCATCGCATTCGCCGGCGGACTCTACGCCTACACGCTCACCGGGCTCACCTCCAAGAGCCGGGAGTCCTATGCCAATGCCGGCGTCGTTGCAGAGCAGGTAAAACAATTACGAGTCGGGATTATTCTCCCTCCGTCATAATAGAATATGTCTCATGGATTCGTTTAGGATTTGTGTCGGGTTAGTCTATGCATTACAGTCGTGGGTGCTTGGACTTCTGCTTGGATTGGGGTGGTGGTGGGTTGGTAGTAATTTCTCGTGTTGTCTGCTGATCAGGAACCAACTATGAAAAATCTTGTGCTCTTGCTTAGTATTCTTATGCAGCATGCCAAACTAACCAACATGCTTTTTTGTGTTTTCCAACTTTTGTTCTTTGGGAATCCTATGAGCAATTCCATAACTAGGTGGGGGCACCGCATTGTGCCGGAATTGTTGTGCGTTTTGTGCTTCAAGTAGACTTATGTGTTCACCTTTTGCTGTAGTGACCCATTGAGTTTACATCTGGATTTGGTTCATACTGCCCAAATCGATCCTTTCGCGTTCTTTTCTGAATTAACTAGGTCTAGCAAATTTCACCAGACAGTAGTTCTACTTCTAGGTTATGTACAGACAAAAACATAATAAGTGTCTGTGAGATTTAGCTGTATAAGGAGTACCAAAATTATGCATATGGATTCTTTCCATAGCTTTAGACTACGATATTTCCTGCATATGAGGTGAATAACGGGTCACTATTATTTTATCAACTAGGTCTAGCAAATTTTACCTCAAGAGTATTTCTAGGTTGATGTGGGGACAAACACATCATAAGTTTGTTGTTAGGTTTGACTATACGTCGAGTACCAAAATTATGCATGTCAGTTCTTTGTGTAGCTTGGATAATGATATTTCCTACATAGTATGATGCGAATGATGGCTCACTCACTATATGAATACAGGTTTGTTTTGTAATTTTGCTTCAGTAATATATTTGGGTCATTTTGTGACAAACATGCAGACTAACTAAAGATTAAGACATGTGAGGTTCAAAAAGGAAAACTAACGATGATCTGTGATGACAGAGGAATATGGGAGGTTGGCTATGGCCATTGTTGGGAACAGGGTGTAGACAGTCAACCTCAGTTAGCTAAAAGCTGGTCCATATGCTTCTGTACACTTTCAAAAAAAAACCCACGCATATATTCTAATAAAAGTTCTCTATATTGGTCATGTGCACATAAAGTGCTTAAATGCTTACATGTGCAATTTGAACTTTTAAAGTACTTTTTAAAACAATAATCAGTATGCTCTGTTACTACCAGCAATTACCAGAGTTAAAATGTGTCTACTATACTTATTTTAACGGAATGTGCTGTATTTTCTGTAGTAGTGTCACAGGGATTTTATTTATGGAATTAAGCTGCTTGATACCATACTTATGCTGACGGAGTTGGGGTACTCATTCTTTCACAGGCAATTGCACAAGTTAGAACAGTCTACTCATTTGTTGGAGAGAGCAAAGCGCTCAATTCCTACTCTGAAGCAATCCAGAACACACTGAAGCTTGGTTACAAAGCTGGAATGGCTAAAGGTCTTGGAATTGGGTGCACATACGCGAGTGCATGCATGTCATGGGCACTAGTATTCTGGTATGCTGGTGTCTTCATCAGGAATGGGCAGAGTGATGGTGGCAAGGCTTTTACTGCCATCTTTTCTGCAATCGTTGGTGGCATGTAAGTGAAATGGTCCATCTATTTTCTCCTGTTATTTTTACTCTGACATCTCCCGTCTAATTGCTCGAACTTTGTTGCTACAGGAGTCTTGGCCAGGCATTCTCAAACCTTGGAGCTTTCAGCAAAGGGAAGATTGCTGGTTACAAACTGTTGGAGGTCATTCGTCAGAAACCTTCCATCGTGAATGATCAGAAGGATGGCCAGTGTTTGGCACAGGTCCATGGAAATATAGAATTCAAGGATGTTACTTTCAGTTATCCATCAAGGCCTGATGTTATGATCTTCCGGGATTTCTCTCTGTTCTTTCCTTCTGGGAAAACTGTTGCAGTTGTTGGAGGCAGTGGATCTGGAAAGAGCACAGTTGTGGCTTTGATAGAAAGGTTCTATGATCCTAATGAAGGTAATAAATGCTTCGTGACTGAGAACTCATGATCTATTGTTACTTTATATATGTAGCTCCTGTTGGACTAAGCTTAACTTCTCTTGAATTGCAGGCAAGGTTTTGCTGGACAATGTTGACCTCAAGACACTGCAATTGAGGTGGCTGAGAGATCAGATTGGACTAGTAAACCAAGAACCTGCCCTTTTTGCAACTACTATCCTTGAGAATATACTGTATGGAAAGCCTGATGCCACAATTGCAGAAGTTGAAGCTGCAGCAACTGCATCCAATGCTCATAGTTTTATCACTCTCCTCCCGAATGGATACAACACAATGGTGATTCTTTTTATTTGATGCTGTGCAGTGATGCTTAGTCAATCAAGTACTTGTTTTAAAAGTGGTAGTCAATCAGGTATTTATTTGTTTCTATTTCTTTCGTAGGTTGGGGAGCGAGGAATTCAGCTCTCTGGTGGTCAGAAACAGCGTATTGCAATAGCTCGTGCTATGCTGAAGGACCCCAAGATACTGCTCCTTGATGAAGCTACTAGCGCTTTAGATGCAGATTCAGAAAGCATTGTGCAAGAAGCTCTAGACCGCCTGATGGTTGGACGAACTACTGTAGTTGTTGCGCACCGCCTGTCTACTATCAGAAATGTAAACATGATCGCAGTGATACAGCAAGGCCAAGTTGTTGAGACCGGGACACATGATGAGCTTCTACTGAAAGGAACCTCTGGAGCATATGCATCCCTGATTCGTTTTCAGGAATCGGCACGTAACAGAGATCTTGTTTGTGCATCTACCCGAAGGTCGCGCTCAATGCACCTGACAAGCTCTCTTTCCACCAAATCTTTGAGCCTCAGGTCGGGAAGTTTACGGAACCTGAGCTATCAGTACAGTACTGGAGCAGATGGGCGCATTGAGATGATGTCGGTTGCAGATAATAGCCTCAAATACCCAGCACCGCGTGGTTACTTTTTCAAGCTCCTGAAATTGAATGCTCCCGAGTGGCCTTATGCGGTGCTGGGTGCCATTGGCTCTGTTCTGTCTGGATTCATTGGTCCAGCATTTGCCATTGTTATGGGTGAAATGCTTGATGTGTTCTACTACAAAGATCTCAACGAGATGGAGAGGAAAACTAAGCTTTATGTGTTCATCTACATTGGCATAGGCATATATGCTGTAGTTGCCTATCTTGTGCAGCATTACTTCTTCAGCATAATGGGAGAAAATCTTACAACCAGGGTTAGGAGGATGATGCTGTCCGGTATGCATTTCTTGTTTCCCTACAAGGCAATAACCAATCTATCTTGCACTCATATTTGAACTTACAGTAAATCTCTTATCACATTTGCTGCAGTGATACTAAGGAATGAAGTTGGTTGGTTTGACGAAGAAGAAAACAACTCAAGTCTTGTGGCTGCTCGTGTAGCGGTTGATGCGGCTGATGTGAAATCAGCGATAGCTGAGAGGATATCAGTGATACTGCAGAACATTACCACCCTTATGACATCTTTCATTGTCGGTTTTGTCATTGAGTGGAGAGTGGCACTCCTTATTCTGGCCACTTTCCCTCTTCTTGTGCTTGCCAACTTTGCGCAGGTAATTTCCTGGCCTGCCTTTTTATTCAACAAGTTCTTTTAGTTTTGCACAGTAGTACCTTTTTTGTGTTAACGTAAATGGCAAAATAGAGTAATTGAGACCCCTTTTTGCGGATCTAGTGCACTAGTCAAAATCAAATTAACATCAGAACAATGCTTCCATGTTTCTTAAGTAGTCTGAATGTGCATGATCTAATATATTTGTGTTGTTTCTTTTGATGCTTTCAGCAACTTTCAATGAAGGGGTTTGCTGGTGACACAGCCAAGGCACATGCCAAGAGCAGCATGGTTGCTGGTGAAGGCGTGAGCAACATCCGCACCGTGGCAGCGTTCAACGCTCAAAACAAGATCATGTCTCTCTTCAGCCATGAGCTGCGCATACCAGAGGAGCAGATCCTGCGCCGCAGTCAGACTGCGGGCCTTCTGTATGGCCTCTCACAGCTCTGCCTGTACTGCTCAGAAGCGCTCATTCTCTGGTATGGTTCTCACCTGGTCCGGTCACATGGGTCAACCTTCTCCAAGGTCATCAAGGTTTTCGTTGTCCTTGTTGTGACTGCCAACTCCGTTGCCGAGACGGTTAGCCTGGCCCCGGAGATCATCCGTGGAGGCGAATCTATCCGCTCCATCTTCGGCATCCTCAACAGGGCGACAAGGATCGAGCCTGATGATCCGGAGTCGGAGCGTGTCACCACTGTTCGCGGGGACATTGAGCTGCGGCATGTCGACTTCGCCTACCCGGCCCGCCCTGACATTGAAATCTTCAAGGATTTCAACCTGAAGATCCAGGCTGGGCGCAGCCAGGCTCTAGTTGGAGCTAGCGGATCTGGGAAGAGCACTGTCATTGCCCTCATCGAGCGGTTCTACGACCCAACTGGTGGCAAGGTCATGATCGATGGCAAGGACATCAGGAGGCTGAACCTGAAGTCCCTGCGGCTCAAGATTGGCCTCGTGCAGCAGGAGCCAGTCCTCTTCGCGTCGAGCATTCTTGAGAACATCGCGTATGGCAAGGAAGGCTCGACCGAGGAGGAGGTGATCGAGGCGGCCAAGACAGCGAACGTGCACAGCTTCGTCAGCCAGCTGCCTGATGGGTACAAGACGGCGGTCGGTGAGCGAGGCGTGCAGCTGTCAGGCGGACAGAAGCAGCGGATCGCCATCGCCAGGGCGGTGCTCAAGGACCCTGCCATCCTGCTCCTGGACGAGGCGACAAGCGCGCTGGACGCCGAGTCTGAGTCCGTGCTGCAGGAGGCACTGGAGCGGCTGATGAAGGGGCGGACCACCGTCCTGGTCGCGCATCGCCTCTCAACGATCCGAGGCGTAGACCGCATAGCGGTCGTCCAGGACGGGCGGATTGTCGAGCACGGCGGCCACTCGGAGCTGGTGGCGCGGCCGGAGGGGGCGTACTCACGGCTGCTGCAGCTGCAGCACCACCGCAACTGACGGGTGCTGGATGGATGGAACCTGATTAATATTTGACGGCTTTGTTTTGGTAGCTGGGAACTGTGGATTTTCTGGCGGTTCTTTTTGCCGGTGGTGGTCTAGTGGGTGTAGATACTAGGGCAACCGTGTATGGGGTCTTTGTGCTGTCCTACCTTAGCTTGAACTGCAACTTTGTGATGTGTATCTTCCTGAAATACATGATGCAACTTCTCATTTTTCTGGCTGTTTTGTTGTGCCTTGTGTCGTGTGGCATACTGAGCCGTGCTTGGGTTTGTTCATGTTTTTGTTAAGTTTCATGCAGTAGCCACTTGAACCAAAAATCCGAACTGATGGAAAGGGCTAGGCAATCTACTTATACATTTCAACACCCTTCTTACGTGTGACGGGAAGACGAGAAGACAAGTCAACACGTGTAGAGAGGCAAAGAAGCAGCGGGAGGCCGGGCACGGCAGGAGGCTGCGGTGAATTTAGAATAAATTGTGAAAGCCAGGATTCGAACTCGAGACCCTGGGCTCTGATACCATGTTAAGTTTCATGCACTAGCCACTTGAACCAGAAATCCGAACTAATGGAAAGGGCTAGGCAATCTACTTGTACACTTCAACAATTTTTTCCCCTAATTTGAGGGAAAGACATAGGCGATTTTATTAATTTTGGAAGATAGTTACATCATCAGCCAGTAGAAGTTCATAGATGAAATCAGTTGGGTCATCAATCCACGCAATAGGGGCATGTTTGGTTGATGGGCACCTTGGTTCGCACGTGGAGCACAGTTATTGGGCCTTTTGGATGCTCAGTTGTCTCCATGGTTGTCGCATAGCAGGTTTTAAAGCACATTGAGACAGACTTGGGAGGAACGCCTAGTTTGACCATTTTTTTCAGGGATACGGACATGCCTGGGCGCGACGAAAACCGACAACGCTGTTCCCGCGGGCGCTCGGCCGCGGCATGACGGGAGATGGAGAAATTCGAGCGGCGTTGCGCGGCAAAGGTAGGGGTAACCCTTTCCATTAACCCCTCCCAAAATTTCCATTTTCTCAATTTTCGCACCGGCGGCGGCTGCGACGATCCAGATCTGGCCTCACGCATCTGATCCTGGTCGTGCTCTGGACGAGGAGCTCCTCCCTTCGGTCTCCGACACCGTACCAGGGTCGTCGTTTCCAGCCGCGGCAGAGCCTCTCCAACTTCCGGTCGTCTCCATCGCCTGCCACAATAGAGGTAAGGGGGAACTCCTCTCTACTGTAGTGTTAGATTCATGTTGGTAGAACTTGGTGGGTTCGATAAGACCGTTCGTAATGCTTAGATCTTGTTTGACTAGACCGACGAGTTTCAGCTTGTGTATCACACCACAACACTCATCATTTGCATTAAAGCATGAATCCTGATGGTGCACAAGAGAGAAGTTAGGCGTGCTGCTTTTCCTCCTGTCATGCACGGTCCTATGTTACAACGAGATCACGAGAGCATGTCCAACCTAAACTACATCTACTACTGCAACGATGTAGAGGCTAGCCAGATACTTCGGATGAGAAGAGCCCCTTTCTATGCACTTGTGAAAACGTTCAGGGATAGAGAACTGCTGGTTGAAGTATCCATACTTCTATCGAAGAACAAGTCGCAATGTTTATTCATGTCGTGGGTTATAACCAGAGGTTCAGAGTCATCCATAGCACAATCAGGAGATCCACAGAGACTATCTCTCGGTACTTCCAGCAGGTGTTGTACGCAGTTGGGGAGTTCAGAGGTAAAATGATCAAGCCAGCATCAAACACCACACCACCCAAGATAAAGAACAACTACAGGTGGTTCCCGTATTTCAGGGTGAGTACAAAATCATGCTCGTTCTACTTATGAGATGTGTGGTACTGCCAGAAACATGACTGTGTGCTAATTGGTTGATATGATTGCATTGGAGCTATTGATGATACTCATGTGACTGCAAAGGTACCGAGATCAATGTCTGCAACATTCCGCGAGAGGAAGCACTACACCAGCCAGAATGTGCTAGTAGCTGTGGATTTCGATATGAGGTTCACATACGTGCTTGCTGACTGGGAGGGTTCAGCTCATGATGCAAGCATCACGTCCGATAGCTTGTCAAGGCCTGATGAATTGCAAATCCTTGAGGGCAAGTTATTCCTTGGAGATGCTGGATATGCATGCCGACCTGGTATTCTACCTCCCTTTAGAAAAACAAGGTACCATCTTAACGAGTATACTGCAAGGAATCGACCTCAGAATGTGAAAGAGTTGTTCAATCTGAGACACTCAAGCCTTAGAGTCACCATTGAGAGGGCCTTTGCTGCATTGAAGAACATGTCCAAGGTCCTTGACCAGAAACCGTTCCACACTTTTAACACTCAAGTGAAGCTGCTCCTTACTTGTTGCATTCTTCACAACTTGATCCTAGGTTAAGGCGAGGATGACTTCTTCGAAGAGGTTGTCACTTTTGATGAAGTTGAGACCGGCCATGGCGTGGAGGCAGGAAACAATGAAGCCTGGAAGGAGAAGAGGCTCCAGTGGGCAAACACAATGTGGGAAGCCAGAGGCCACACCACCATTTGAGAAGGACAAGGACAAGTGAAGACGTGAAGAAGAAGAAAAACCCCATTTGATCTACTCTTTCTCGAACCCCTCTTTGATCCCCGTATGTTGAACTACCCTGTGATGATAAACTGCCATTCATAGTAGCTAGAGAATGCCGTTCATTATGAACTACCATTCGTATTAGCTAGGGCTGAATTCGTGAACTGCTAGCTTCATAAGTTTGCAACTGGTGAACTGTGATTTATGCATGATGGGAGGTGATAGTATGGTAAAGTCACCCGTTGTAGAGAAGATGTGACCTTATGCTTACCTGGATGGTACCAAACATGTGTAGTTTCATCTCCATCGAGATTTGGGGTTGGCTAAAGACAAACAAACATTATGGCCTTTTTAGCCCAAACCATACATCCTGACCTACCAAACTTACAAAACTGACCTACCAAACGATATGCCAATTTTGGCCCGTGGCTCGTTCCGGACACGCAGGTGACCTCGCATCAGTACGCTAGTGAGCCCCAAATCGGCCCATGCTACCAAACATGCCCTAGATTGTGATGCCTCTCCCTTACTAGCTAAAATACAAGTTACTCTATTGCTTTTTCTATAAAATGCTCAAAAACAACATGAGCAAAACCCTTCGAAAGAATTGTGCATTCTTCACATATCCGCTATGGAAGAAATTGTAGTTGTTGGCGGTTCGGCTCACCAACCCACCGCACCGAACATACTTGTATCTGGACCATCTTCCCTCAAAAGACTAGCGTGTTAGGGGATCACCTTAGTGTTATTTAAATCGGTTAAAGCCTTATCCCACAACCGATATGGGACTAAACCCAAGTATCTCTTCCTCTACATCCCGCCATCATGACCTGTAGCGATTTGCATCCGAGCACGTTGGTTTTGACACCGATTGTTATGTTGGGCCCACTACACAAGCGTCTCGGCCACCAACCTAGTTAAGCCCACTACACAAGCGTCTCGACCACCAACCTAGCTTAACTGGAGACCAAATGGAATTACATAAGGTTTTGGGTCCTCTTTCCCCACAAGACTAGCCTGTTAGGGGGTCGCTCTTAACTTTATAAGTGGCTCCCAGTGTCCTCCCACAACCTAAACCTAACAGTTAAGTTAGTTGTCACTACATTTATTCTTCTTCGAGAGGAAGGTGCCATTTCTCGAGCAAACGATTTGACTTTTGCCGCATAGATAGATAGATACATATATTAAGACGGTAGGAAATAGCGTATTAAGACGGGAGGAAATAGCGAGCTCTCCTTGCTTAAATATATTAAGGCTGGAGGGAATAGGCTCACCTGCGTTGTAGAAGTTTAATTTATTCCAACAATTAGTCTCAGCCGTGTGGCCTATGCTACAATGTGTTCTTTCTTTTCTTTTATTTCTTATTAGCTTTTTTTGCTCCTTTCTTCTCACTCTTCGCGGTGAATTTTGACGCCACTTTTCGGCGTTAGTTAACTACATCTACCTCTCAAATGAAAACATTACCTATGTCTGCGGCGGTGTTTTTACGTTCCATTTTTTTAACTACCATCTTTTTAACTACTGGACGGTAATTCTTTGACATACCTTTCTGGCCACAATTTTCATAAGATAGTTAACCTACGTGTACAATATTATTTTTTTACCTCCTTTTTAAATTAATTGACGACAATCTTCCAACACAACTTTTTGGCAGTAACGTATGAGGAAATTTCTTTTAATGTCCGTGCCTTTAACCTACTCGATGGTAATTCTTCGACACACTTTTCGGCCATAACTCTCGATGATAGTTAGCCTACATCTACGTACACTATTTTTTCCATGTAATTGTTCGGCACAACTTACTAGCCATAATTTTCCGGCGGTAGTTACCCTACGGCAAGTGTTTGAGGGTGTCAAATTTTCCGGGCATAACTCGTCGCTAGTTGTCAACGGGAAATTTAGTTCTCCAACACAACTTCCCAACCATAGTTTTCCTACTATCACTCTTCTACGGTTTGTAATTTTCCGTCAGCAAGTAAATTTTCCGTGCTAGTACACACATTAGAAAATACGCATAGGGTATAATATATCGTGTAGCTAGTGTAAACATATATAATACTTCTTCATATATTATCAGTGTGAATATATCTACAACTTCTCTTGTATCGGATGTATTGGCTCATCTAACAACTTGCGAAAATTTTGTCGATGTCAAACCTAGCCATGTACACAACAAAATTAATGTCATGAACGCACTGTGTCGCCGCGCCAACTTCCCTAGTAACTTCAAACTATCTGACAAAAATATGAACATGAACAATTTGTGACAGAACTTACATCAAGGTTTTTCCATGTCGTCGTCTAGTGTTGTGGAACATGTGCTTCAACGTTGTATTTGCAGCGACTGGGAGCACAAACGTTCCGATAATATCACCGTTGCCACCAGTGCCAAGACAGGCTGAATAGAGCAGTCAAATTTTTATTCACACATAGAATCGCCAAGGCTCAAAAAGAAGCCTCACTTCAGCATCCATCCCTCGTCTTTTCGTTGCTGAAGAGTTAATTGCAGGAGGGGAACAAGTGGGAATCATGAATGGGGAACTGAAGTTCTTCTCCGGCGGCGGCGGCAGAGTTTGGAAACGGCCTTGGCACGGTGAGATGGTTAAGGTGCGATTTCTTTTGCAGGCCACTTAAGGTTTATAGTTTTATGGGCTTTCGGCCCATTATAACTGGAGATAGGCCTAACTGCCACATCCCGTCAAAATCCAAGTCTGTGGACCGCATGGGGATCACATGTTTGAAAAATGGAAGCCTGAAACACAGAACTTGTCAAGAGACACATGACGATCTGATTATATAACCATGTTTCCTGCAAAGCTTGAGCTAATCAGCGTATATCAAGATTTCGTTTTCGAAAAAAGAAACATAGTCCCAATGCACACAACCTTTTATTGCATAATTTCAGATTCAAAGTTTTTACAACTGAAGGATCACATGAAATGTTTATTAAACTAACCAACGAAAGACAATTTTGTTTGGATGCCTATGCATCTAGTCGTCTAGTAAACCGCCAACCACTCAGGACTCAGGTTGTTGATATCCAGTCCAACCTTATTCAGAAGGTTGCATTCATAATCCATACACATCCACTACGTCGCCGATAGAATGTAGGATCACTGTGGATCCAATATGTAGTCATACAAATAAATTATACAAAGTTAGCTTTCCTTCTTTGTTAAAAACAATGTCACCCATGTAATTTTATAAAGCCCAAACCAAAGCACAAGTCCCAACTTGAATATATGCCCTAATTTTCTCACGTATTCTTTTTTTGCAAAACACAGTACAAATCCAGACGCTCACAAACACATACACACACTTACCCCTATGAATGCACGCACGTACGCACTACTCTTATGAGCACCTCCGAGAGACTAGTTCATGAACTTGATTCGGTGGGTCTTGAGATTGATGAAGTCACCACAGACGTCTCGCTGTCGACGGGAACGTCACCTCCCAGTGAAGAATATTCCGCTTTATAAGACATGAAAGTGTCAAACCGTACATATTGGTTAGCAAGTGAGACTATATTACAAGTAAAATGAATCAGTCTCCAAATCGTTCGTGCAAAATGACATTCACAAAATAAATGGTTTCGTAGAGGTCGGAAAAAGCATATTTCTTACAACAATTACAATTTCTATTCGCTAAGTTATCCTTTATTAGAATGATCTTTTTATGTAGAAACTATTAATGACACCATAAGCTTCCACATGTAGCTATACAGCCACACTGCGACACACTACTAACTTAATCGTGTGCTTAAGTGTTAACTTTACGTGCCGGCTAAACTATAGCTAGCCTCTTGTGGCCGCTGGCACGTCGGGGCCTCCTCCCTCCGGCGAACTGTGTCTGTGCGTGGGGGCCGGACAGACACCTCCCTCACCAGGATCACGTCGACGATCTTTTTTTTTTTGAAGCGGAGGCAAAAGCTTTGCCTCATTCCATTAATTAAGAAAAAAGTGCCCAATTTTTAGGAGAAAATCGGGCGAAAACCAACAACACACACTTAGTACCCCGGCCAACCTGGCCAACCTGGCTACCCACACGAAACACAAACGCCATCGAGGAGAAAGACCATCGTTGACGATGTCATCGAGCGTCATCATCGTCACTCGTCCATGAGACAGCGATTCCGACTTCACCTTAGACAACCGCCACCGAGACCCCCGCCGCAAACGGCATCGGCACCCAAGTGAGCCTATGCCAAACAGCCGGCCCCCAAGCACGTCGAGGAGGAGGCAGCTCCGACTTCAACCGTGACCTTCATAGGAGAGGTTGCACACCTTGCACCGACGCAAGCACCAATCAAGTGGCATCGTTGCCACAAGTCGCCTCGCAGCTCCGACTTCACCATCACGGCAGGGGTGACGAAGGACATGCCGCAACTCCAATCCGCTCACCATTGTCATCGTCGCCACACAACCCATGACGCCAACACCATCCAACTTCCACGGGTCCCTCCGACCTAAGCAGCTCCAAATCGATGCCCTCAAGAGGGAAGACGACACAAGAGTGCCGCCATCGACCGATCACGATGGATCTAGGGATTTCCCCGGAGCATACCCACACAGGAAGCCACAACGTCACCTCGGCGATGCCTTCAAGAAGGAAGCGGCGCCCGAAGCCGCCGCCATCGCCGGCCTCGGCCAGCTGCCGGCCGGCCAGCAACCGAGACAAGGCGTTAGCCCGGGACTTGTCGCGCCATCCTGCATCGTGCCCAAGACCGGACCACCTTTTTCCACTACGCCCACCAACACCTCACCGCATCCACCGAGCCGCCGCCACGGCCCGCCTCCCCATCAGATCCGGGCGTGTAGGCACCAGATCCGCCACCCCATCGTCCCGGAGCCGCAGCTCCGGCGTCCCTGTGCCCGCCTCAGCGCCACACAGCGCCCGCCCCGGCCTCCCGCGCACACCCGCCTGGAGACGCCAAGCAGCAGCGCTGGCCTGGCCACCCCCGACGGCTGGCCGGAGCAACCCCGTCGGCACCGGCAGACAAAGACCGCACCAACCCTCCGCCGCACCACCTCCAGCCCACCGCGGCCCGGATCGGGCCCTGGATGGCCCGCATCGCCGGCCGCCGCCCGTCGCAACGCCACGGCCGTGCCACCACAGCCCGCAACGCCCAGCCGCATCCTCCCGCCGCCGCGACTCCAGGCCGCCGCCCTGGCTTCCTCCCTCCCTCCGGCGACGCCCCACACGGGCCGGCCACCTCGACGGAACGAGCTCGGGCCCCCTCACCCCCTTTGAAGATGAGGCCCGCCGCCACCGCGGCGCAGGCCGGCGGCAGCGGCGGCAGGGGGGCGGCGCAGGCCGGCTGCTGGCACGCGGTTGGGGTTTGGCTCACGGCGTCGCCTGGGGAGCGACGCGAGGAGCCCTCGAGTACTACGTCGACGATCTCGTTTCTATGTACACGGAGGCGTACCCGCAACGGCCGGGATAGGTACGTTCGCCGCAGGTCGGCTAGCTTGTGTATCCCGTGTACGGCCGTGCGTGCGTGTGCGCGCTGCACCGTGCACATAAAACTACAGGACCAGCGTGGTACTGCTGGAGTTAGCTACCTGGGCCGCCGGCGTTTTCGTACGTACGCCTGGTGGTACGTACACCTGGCTGCTGATTGTTCCATGACTCATTCGATCCTGCACCATTGCGTATATCTCCAGATACAATTTCTAGATCATGTCATCGTTACAAATAACTAATGGCGTAAATTGTATTTCCTCTGTCACGAAGAATCTGTACTCCCTCTGTCACCAAGAATTAGTGTAATTGAGCCAAAACAAGATTGAACCAACATGTGATTGGATGGTATCTTCATCCCACCAGGGGATCAAATTCGGGGTTTGACACTTTGGTATCTCAAAAAAGAAGAATATTTTCTTTAGTGGGAGGTGAGTTTCCGTCGATAGCGAAACGTCTGTGGTGACTTCGTCAATCTTAACACCCATCATATCAGTTTCATGGACTAGTCTATCGAAGGTGCTCTCGAACTACTTTTTTTCTTACACAACAGAAAAATAAACTTGTGGTCTCTCCGCTCACAAATGCACACAAACCCTAACCCTATAAGTGATGGCTAAAACAACCCACCATTGATAACTTTCTTTAGGGAGACAACATAATTTTGTTGTGAGCTTTATTAATCATCAACACAAATTACATCGTTTATCAATTTAGGAACCAAAAAGCTAGCACCCTCACACACCCAATCACAAGAGTTCTTATTATCGAAACTATTTCTAGCTAGCTCCGGCACCACCTCATTTGCTCCCCTCGGGATATAATTAAAGATAGCTTGCCTATACTCGAAACTAAGTAGACACAATCAACAAACACCATTGTTGAAACATCCCACCATGATTGGATAACTTATGTGGAGTCCTATTCGCCAACAAGAGACCTTCTCTCATGTGCATGCTTGGATAACTTATGTGGAGTCCTATTCGCCAACAAGAGACCTTTTCGCATCGCCAAAGCTTCCATCATCGCGGAAGATGCAACATGTGGAAGGTAACTAGAAGTTGCTCACCACAAAGGAACCCTTGAAGTCTCAAAGAATAGCTCCAGTTGCTCCTGCAAAAACATCCTCGTGAAAAGATTCATCGACATTCAGTTTTACCTCACGAGGACCAAGTTTAGTTCATTTATCCCTACTAGTAGTTCAACGTACATACGCCTTTGCTGTATTCGCCGCCATATCTAGGATTGATATTTTACACTTGTACATCGGAGGAACAATTTCGTCACGGGTGCCTCTACGACGGATCCACCAAAGGTACAAACTAGTGATTGATATAACCTCTTCCATACCAACACCATTGAAGTCTTGAATTGAGTTATCTTGCGTTGTTATCAGGTGTTCTATTACAGATGAGGCAGAGTGATCAACCTGAACTAAATCTTGTATGCTATCAAGAAGGCCCAGATTCATCCAAAGTTCTTGCGCTGTGGGGCAAAGAAACAATAAGTGCATAACATCTTGAGGTCCTTGGTTGCAAATCAGACATTCACCTGAAGTTCCAATGTGGCTGTTGGCTAGTACACATTCTATAGGAATGATTCCATGTTGGGCATGCCAAATGATTTTTTATTTATTTATATAGGATCTTTAGTTGGCACAAGATTTTACAACCTGGATTAGTTGCTGAAATTCCTGGTGTGGCCAATTGGCCAGCAGGGGGACCAAATCGGTGACACCACTGAATATGGTACACTGACCCCACCTTCGGAGATGGTGGCTTTGTACGCCGCCAGAAACGGAATGAGATACTTTTCGGCCTAACTGTGGCAAGTGCCCTTTAGAAGCACTCTCCAGAGATGGTGGCCCACTTGCCTTTGCAATGTCGTTACTCCTTTTGAATTTGAAACCTAACCTCCGATTGGTTTGGGATGCCTTTTTTTTGGCCGGAGGAGTGTCATGCATATGATAACATAATGGAATAGTGGTGGATTACGCTTGTACTAAAGCTGGTGACTCTGAGGAATGTGACCACATCCATGATGATGCTTGTCACTTGCACCTTGTGGAATGAGAGAAATGTGAGGGTTTTCCAAAACATAGCTTCCCTTCCGTCCGTTGTACTACAATAAATGAAAGATGAGGTTGTTACTTGGGCGGTGCTAGGCACTTAGGGAATTTTATCTCAGGAGAGCAGTCTTTGTTTTGGCCGTGGGCCGTTTGTCGAATATGTATCTAACTCTCTCCTTACTTAATGAACATGACAAATATTTTTCCGTTATTTTGTTAAAATTTCTTGTACATTATGGTAGAACCTATACAGGAGAATAATCAAAACTAGAGAAAAGGCATAACCAGATTCTTTCAATCATATTGGGAAAGATAAGTAGGATTGTATCCAAAATTCTACCAAACCCATATTGTTTGCTAGCACAGATACGGTTCTGGGAGGATGCTTGGCTAGACAATGCACCTCTAAGTGAACAGTATCCCGCTTTGTATAGAATTGCACGTCGACAAGGTGATACCATTGCAACTGTAATGGCTACTTCACCTCCGAATGTGACATTCAGACGGGTTTTACTAGGACAAAGACTTGTGGCATGGAACAGTCTAATTCAGCGGCTTGGAGATATTCAGTTATCGCCAGAGCCAGATGAATTTCGATGGAACCTCCATGTAGATGGTACTTTTTCTGTAAAATCTTTATACAATGCGATCCTGCTTTCTGAATTACCAGTTGATAATAAAAAAAAAATTGGAAGATGAAGATACCATTAAAAATAAAAAAAATTGGATGGTACCTTCGTCGCGGGGTCATACTCACCAAAGACAATCTTGTTAAGCGGAATTGGCACGGAAGTACACGATGTGTCTTTTGTCATCATGATGAAACCATCAAACATTTATTCTTCCAGTGCCAGTTTGCGAGATCTATATGGTCAGTCATCCAAGTAGCGTCTACCTTGTATCCGCCGACTAGTGTCGCTAATGTCTTTGGCAATTGGCTTCATGGTATTAACTCAAGGTTTAAAATGCTTCTTAGGATGGGGGCGTTAGCAGTTATCTGGGCGCTCTGGCTATGTAGAAATGACAAGATCTTTAATGACAAAAATTGCTCTTTGTTGCAGGTCATCTACAGATGCACATGTATTCTCCGTTCGTGGTTACCTCTTCAGCGTGCGGAGAACCGAGACCTATTTACGGAGGTCTGTACACGGTTGGAGGATACGGCGAGGGATACTTTTTCCCTACATGGGTGGCAGCATAGTCTTCGGATAGTAGCTCCACCTACATCTTAGGCGTCATATGATTCATCGTTCCGATATGTATTTCGCCTTTTTGTTTTCGTAACTTTGGACTCGTGAGACAACAAACGGCTGTGTGCATCCTGGTTATGCAGAGGCTGGATGTAATTGCTTCTTGAAGTAATAAAGCATCCTTTGTCGAAAAAATATTGTTTGCTAGCATTGCCAAGAGGCAAGAGATGGATTGCAAATCTTTTATCCCCGGTTCAAATCTTGTAGCCAAATTGTTACCAAACTTAGAATCATAACATCGATCAAACTCGAGAAACCTGTTGACAACATATAAGCTCAGATAAGATAGTAACTAGGTTCAGCAACACAAGGTTTTCAAAAACTACCATAACATCCCTAAACTAAACTATGTTTGGGCCAAGCGACAACCACCCGCAGGTCTCCTCTCGGTGCCAACTCCATCATCGTCTGAGCATAGGTGCCGTGACATGCCCTCATCATTGGAATTCTTCGAGCCGCAAGATCAGATCGTCGGCCTGCCACATGTGTCGACATCGAAGTGGACCCTGCCGACACTTCTATTCGCCAGCTAGGCACATGCACCGCCACATGTCACCATCATCGGAGCCCCTCGCGCCGCCAGATCTACGTCATGGCCTCCTACGCCGCAAGATCTCATCAGTGATATGCTATCATGTAGTTGTGACGGCTTTAACACGCCCGCGGGGTGGACTATCGAGGTACATGCTGCTGACTAATATGTTTTGACAAGCAGACTCGCACCATTCGTCGGTGTACAATAGTTCGTCTTGACCCGTGTTAATTGGCTCTAGAGTGACACCGGGGTCGTCATACGCTATACTCTGTATATGTATCCCTCGTGATTGAGGGATGGGATGGTACATAAGATGCTTAGTTTTTGGCTTCTTGCCATGTCGACTGAACAGGACTGAAGAGTCACCCGTCACCAGTTCACAATTATTTGGCACATATATTCTGCGTGCAGTATCAGTGCACGTAGGGTGATAAACACATTTTTTGAGAGGAGTATATGCATTACACATTCGCGGGTGTAATAGTTGCACAGTACTCGATCCTATTTGGCACCCATGTATACACGTATTTGAGACAAGGAATACTATCATTGGTGTACAGTACGGGAGATGACTTGTCTCTGCGAAAAAGAAAAGTGTATACAGTTGGGAAATCTTGGCTGTATCGCCCATGGGGTGTGCTCCGGTGTCCCCCCCCTGGTGAACGACGTTCAGGTGGGATACCCGTTGGAGACGGTGGGGCCGTATTAGTCGCGTATAATTATACTCCACGTCATTTTCCACATAGATGATCGGATGCCACGTAGATATTGTACGTATCTTAGGTGAAGACGGTTTCCGCCGGCCCCACGTCATTAGAATTGGAGTTGGACCCGATAATTACGTCGATCAGGTGGAGTTGATGCCGGCGATAGGCGGTGGTTACGGGGAAAGATTCGAATCCTTGCGTGTGCGCCATTGCTGGTTCTCCTTAGGGTTTGAGAGGTTGTATCGGGAGTGAGACGGCAGGGACGACGACGTTGGGAACGGCAAGGCGTAGCGGTTTCCTTCGTGTGCGCCATAGCTCGTCCTCGTTTGGGTTTGGAAGGTTCTGTCCATCGGGAGGGAGACGGCAGGGAGGACGACGTTGGGGCGGCAAGGCGTAGCGCACGGCGACGAGGAGTCTGGGCAAGGTCGGACGTGGAGGCGGGAGGCGGATCCGGCTACGAGGAGTCTGGGGCAAGGTCGGACGTGGAGCGGGAAGCGGATCCTGCGACGAGGAGGCTGTGCAAGGTCGGACGTGGAGGCGGGAGGTGGATCCGGCGACGAGGAGGCTGGGCAAGGATCGCACGCGGGTTGTTCCTGCTGCTAGAGGCGGCGTTAGGGTTTGGCGGATCATTGTTCGTTCGTGGTAGGTAATTGATTGTACAAAGTAATTGCATGTTCATGATTTGGTAGATGTTAGGGTTTGGGTTTGGAGCTCCTTTTTTGAGATGTACTTATTTTGGTTGTTACTTTGAACAGGCGATGGACGTTTCAGATTTGAGTGCAAGTTCAATGGAGTACGAAAGCGGAAATACAGATGAAGAGGAATTCAATATTTCATGAATTACCCCCTCATTTCCTCCGAAAACCCCTCTATCGACACATCTACACCATGGGGCCACCATGGTGCCAACTCCAAAATGGGAAAACAATGAGCAACCAAGGTTTCACATCACAAGGTTCACAAGTGTGCCAAATCTTGGCCAATTCCATGTTGGTTTGGTCATTTTTCATGAATTTCCCCCTCATTTCCTCCGGAAACCCCTCTATCGACACATCTACACCATGGGGCCACCATGGTGCCAACTCCAAAATGGGAAAACAATGAGCAACCAAGGTTTCACATCACAAGGTTCACAAGTGTGCCAAATCTTGGCCCAATCCATGGTGGTTTGGTCATTTTTCATGAATTACCCCCTCATTTCCTCCGAAAACCCCTCTATCGACACATCTACACCATGGGGCCACCATGGTGCCAACTCCAAAATGGGAAAACAGTGAGCAACCAAGGTTTCACATCACAAGCTTCACAATTGTGCCAAATCTTGGCCAATTCCATGTTGGTTTGGTCATTTTTCATGAATTACCCCCTCATTTCCTCCGGAAACCCCTCTATCGACACATCTACACCATGGGGCCACCATGGTTCCAACTCCAAAATGGGAAAACAATGAGCAACCAAGGTTTCACATCACAAGGTTCACAAGTGTGCCAAATCTTGGCCAATTCCATGTTGGTTTGGTCATTTTTCATGAATTTCCCCCTCATTTCCTCCCGAAACCCCTCTATCGACACATCTACACCATGGGGCCACCATGGTGCCAACTCCAAAATGGGAAAACAATGAGCAACCAAGGTTTCACATCACAAGCTTCACAATTGTGCCAAATCTTGGCCAATTCCATGGTGGTTTGGTCATTTTTCATGAATTTCCCCCTCATTTCCTCCGAAAACCCCTCTATCGACACATCTACACCATGGGGCCACCATGGTGCCAACTCCAAAATGGGAAAACACTGAGCAACCAAGGTTTCACATCACAAGGTTCACAAGTGTGCCAAATCTTGGCCAATTCCATGTTGGTTTGGTCATTTTTCATGAATTTCCCCCTCTTTTCCTCCGGAAACCCCTCTATCGACACATCTACACCATGGGGCCACCATGGTGCCAACTCCAAAATGGGAAAACAGTGAGCAACCAAGGTTTCACATCACAAGGTTCACAAGTGTGCCAAATCTTGGCCCAATCCATGGTGGTTTGGTCATTTTTCATGAATTACCCCCTCATTTCCTCCGAAAACCCCTCTATCGACACATCTACACCATGGGGCCACCATGGTGCCAACTCCAAAATGGGAAAACAATGAGCAACCAAGGTTTCACATCACAAGGTTCACAAGTGTGCCAAATCTTGGCCAATTCCATGTTGGTTTGGTCATTTTTCATGAATTTCCCCCTCATTTCCTCCGAAAACCCCTCTATCGACACATCTACACCATGGGGCCACCATGGTGCCAACTCCAAAATGGGAAAACAATGAGCAACCAAGGTTTCACATCACAAGGTTCACAAGTGTGCCAAATCTTGGCCCAATCCATGGTGGTTTGGTCATTTTTCATGACTTACCCCTCATTTCCTCCGAAAACCCCTCTATCGACACATCTACACCATGGGGCCACCATGGTGCCAACTCCAAAATGGGAAAACAGTGAGCAACCAAGGTTTCACATCACAAGCTTCACAATTGTGCCAAATCTTGGCCAATTCCATGTTGGTTTGGTCATTTTTCATGAATTACCCCCTCATTTCCTCCGGAAACCCCTCTATCGACACATCTACACCATGGGGCCACCATGGTGCCAACTCCAAAATGGGAAAACAATGAGCAACCAAGGTTTCACATCACAAGGTTCACAAGTGTGCCAAATCTTGGCCAATTCCATGTTGGTTTGGTCATTTTTCATGAATTTCCCCCTCATTTCCTCCGGAAACCCCTCTATCGACACATCTACACCATGGGGCCACCATGGTGCCAACTCCAAAATGGGAAAACAATGAGCAACCAAGGTTTCACATCACAAGCTTCACAATTGTGCCAAATCTTGGCCAATTCCATGGTGGTTTGGTCATTTTTCATGAATTTCCCCCTCATTTCCTCCGAAAACCCCTCTATCGACACATCTACACCATGGGGCCACCATGGTGCCAACTCCAAAATGGGAAAACACTGAGCAACCAAGGTTTCACATCACAAGGTTCACAAGTGTGCCAAATCTTGGCCAATTCAATGTTGGTTTGGTCATTTTTCATGAATTTCCCCCTCTTTTCCTCCGGAAACCCCTCTATCGACACATCTACACCATGGGGCCACCATGGTGCCAACTCCAAAATGGGAAAACAGTGAGCAACCAAGGTTTCACATCACAAGGTTCACAAGTGTGCCAAATCTTGGCCCAATCCATGGTGGTTTGGTCATTTTTCATGAATTACCCCCTCATTTCCTCCGAAAACCCCTCTATCGACACATCTACACCATGGGGCCACCATGGTGCCAACTCCAAAATGGGAAAACAATGAGCAACCAAGGTTTCACATCACAAGGTTCACAAGTGTGCCAAATCTTGGCCAATTCCATGTTGGTTTGGTCATTTTTCATGAATTTCCCCCTCATTTCCTCCGGAAACCCCTCTATCGACACATCTACACCATGGGGCCACCATGGTGCCAACTCCAAAATGGGAAAACAATGAGCAACCAAGGTTTCACATCACAAGGTTCACAAGTGTGCCAAATCTTGGCCCAATCCATGGTGGTTTGGTCATTTTTCATGAATTACCCCCTCATTTCCTCCGAAAACCCCTCTATCGACACATCTACACCATGGGGCCACCATGGTGCCAACTCCAAAATGGGAAAACAGTGAGCAACCAAGGTTTCACATCACAAGCTTCACAATTGTGCCAAATCTTGGCCAATTCCATGTTGGTTTGGTCATTTTTCATGAATTACCCCCTCATTTCCTCCGGAAACCCCTCTATCGACACATCTACACCATGGGGCCACCATGGTGCCAACTCCAAAATGGGAAAACAATGAGCAACCAAGGTTTCACATCACAAGGTTCACAAGTGTGCCAAATCTTGGCCAATTCCATGTTGGTTTGGTCATTTTTCATGAATTTCCCCCTCATTTCCTCCGGAAACCCCTCTATCGACACATCTACACCATGGGGCCACCATGGTGCCAACTCCAAAATGGGAAAACAATGAGCAACCAAGGTTTCACATCACAAGCTTCACAATTGTGCCAAATCTTGGCCAATTCCATGGTGGTTTGGTCATTTTTCATGAATTTCCCCCTCATTTCCTCCGAAAACCCCTCTATCGACACATCTACACCATGGGGCCACCATGGTGCCAACTCCAAAATGGGAAAACACTGAGCAACCAAGGTTTCACATCACAAGGTTCACAAGTGTGCCAAATCTTGGCCAATTCCATGTTGGTTTGGTCATTTTTCATGAATTTCCCCCTCTTTTCCTCCGGAAACCCCTCTATCGACACATCTACACCATGGGGCCACCATGGTGCCAACTCCAAAATGGGAAAACAGTGAGCAACCAAGGTTTCACATCACAAGGTTCACAAGTGTGCCAAATCTTGGCCAATTCCATGGTGGTTTGGTCATTTTTCATGAATTACCCCCTCATTTCCTCCGAAAACCCCTCTATCGACACATCTACACCATGGGGCCACCATGGTGCCAACTCCAAAATGGGAAAACAATGAGCAACCAAGGTTTCACATCACAAGCTTCACAATTGTGCCAAATCTTGGCCAATTCCATGTTGGTTTGGTCATTTTTCATGAATTACCCCCTCATTTCCTCCGGAAACCCCTCTATCGACACATCTACACCATGGGGCCACCATGGTGCCAACTCCAAAATGGGAAAACACTGAGCAACCAAGGTTTCACATCACAAGGTTCACAAGTGTGCCAAATCTTGGCCAATTCCATGTTGGTTTGGTCATTTTTCATGAATTTCCCCCTCATTTCCTCCGTAAACCCCTCTATCGACACATCTACACCATGGGGCCACCATGGTGCCAACTCCAAAATGGGAAAACAATGAGCAACCAAGGTTTCACATCACAAGCTTCACAATTGTGCCAAATCTTGGCCAATTCCATGTTGGTTTGGTCATTTTTCATGAATTACCCCCTCATTTCCTCCGAAAACCCCTCTATCGACACATCTACACCATGGGGCCACCATGGTGCCAACTCCAAAATGGGAAAACAGTGAGCAACCAAGGTTTCACATCACAAGGTTCACAAGTGTGCCAAATCTTGGCCAATTCCATGTTGGTTTGGTCATTTTTCATGAATTTCCCCCTCTTTTCCTCCGGAAACCCCTCTATCGACACATCTACACCATGGGGCCACCATGTGCCAACTCCAAAATGGGAAAACAATGAGCAACCAAGGTTTCACATCACAAGCTTCACAATTGTGCCAAATCTTGGCCAATTCCATGGTGGTTTTGTCATTTTTCATGAATTACCCCCTCTTTTCCTCCGAAAACCCCTCCGTCCAAACACTTCCCTTTGCTCTACTATATTTACAGCCAAGGACTGTTGCTGATCTGCTCTAATATTTGGATGATTTGTTGCTGATGTGCTCCTATATTTCGATGATTTGTTGTAATATTTAACTTGGATTAAATTTAAATTTGCATTACTCATAGTGTGCTAGTATATCAGCTGATGTGCTCCTATATTTCGATGATTTGTTGTAATATTTAACTTGGATTAAATTTAAATTTGCATTACTCATAGTGTGCTAGTATATCAGTAAATCCACAGCCATGTTACCTAACCATCTAGATGCAAATTTGTCACTACTAATACACTAGGATTCAGGAAACGCCCTCATCATGTTAATGAAAGACATGCATATTTTTGTTTTCAATTACGGATTACGTTTTTTTGTTTATGTTTCAAACTTGTGCTAAACTTGAGCTGTGCTTCCATTCACAAATAAATGCAACATGCAACCACCATCATTCCAAATGAAACACAGAGCTAAGCATCATAACCTACATAATAATTCAACACACAACATAGATCCACACAGATTCAGTAATTAAGACCATCACTATAGTAGATGGTCTGACAACTCAGTTCAAAAGCATAACAAACATTGTTCAACACCACAAGCAGCAGTAGTTCCAACATCATAAACCTAAAGCATATCAACAAAAGCAACCAGAGCAACCACCATCCACAGGAGCTAGGCTTCAAGCATCCTCCATAGCAAGCACCAACAGAAGCCCATGATGCTCTGCCCTAATCTGCTTGGAGGTGCCAGTCTGGGATAGCTCCTCGCAGTGCTGCCTCAGGCTATTAAGCTTCCCATCCCTGGGCTTCACCTTGTGCCATGGACAGAAGTACTTCCCCCTCTTCTTGAAAGGGAAGGCCCCAGCATCCAGCTTCTGCAGCAGCTTGGTCTTGAAGGATCCAATGTTCCTGCTGTCCACGGACTCGGCTGAATCCTGGGAGTCATACTGCACAACAACAAAATGTACAAGTTATGATTAAAGATACAAACCAAACACAATGAAATACAAGCAATGCTACAGAACAACTTGTATAGCTCACCTCCAGGGAGCCATCTGAATCCTGTAACTCCTCATATGGAGCAGGGACAGGTGGAGCAGGCACTGCTGGAGCAGGCACAGGTGGAGCAGGGACAGGTGGAGCTGGCACTGGTGGAGCTGGCACTGCTGGGGCTGGCACTGGTGGAGCTGGAACTGGTGGAGCTGGCACTGGTGGAGCTGGCACTGGTGGAGCTGGCACAGGTTCTTCCTCCTCCTGGATTGGAGGAGGGACAGGCTCTAGCTCCTGGATTGGAGGAGGCACATGCTGCTCCTCCTCGCGCTTCCGCTTCCTGGAACCTTCACCAGCCTGCATAGAAATAACATAAGTCACCACAGTAATCACCTTAAGGAAAATAACATCCAAATACTATGCATACCAAATAGATCATCTTAATTATTCTTCCATTATATCTTATGTATACTCCAAACTACCTGATCATGCATACAAGGGAATTATATTTATAGTTACATTATGCTAGCACCTAGCCTGATCATGATTTGACAAGGGAATTATATTGTCTGCCTGATCATGCATAGTTATCATTGACAAGGGAATTATATTGTCTGCTCTGTTAAGCAATGCATCAGAACTACCTGATCATGCAAAGTTACATTATACTACAAACTACATGATCATGCAAAGTTATCATTGACAAGGGAATTATCATGCAAAGCAATGCATCACAACTGCAATAAGTCAACAAGCTTCATTTTGCTAATTGGTAGTGCCCCATCAGTGCTACAATTTCCCTTGTCAAATAAGAAAGGAAGAACAAAATTCATTTTGTTATTATTGGTACTGGCCCATCAGTGCTAAAATTTGCTACAGAGTTGCATCACTTTGTCAATGCTAACTTTGCAAACATGTATGCTCATACAAGCAAGTTATCTATCACTAATTTTTCTAATTTCAAGCTATTTGTACCAGGCAACATATGAATATCAAGCTTTTAAATGTAGTTAATGATATCTTAATCTAGATAGGAGTTCACAAAGCATTGAATAGATCAATTTAATATTTCTGTCTCAATAATTGTGAGTCTACTAAAATTTAAGTTAATTCTTATGTCACCAAATGTTACTTCTAACCCACATTGCAACTCATAACTAGCATAAATCAGGAAACAAATCAACAATACTGGTTTTTTTCTCACTTACAACCCATATTGCAATTCATATCCACCATCAATCACGAATCAATACAACGGGCTAGGTTATTTATTGCATTCAGAACCCAATATAAACCTACAAAAATCTCTGTTGCAACAAAAATCCGATCATATTAACCAGCATAGCAAGATATCTCTACAGCAAAATGACTACGCCCAAGATCCATCGATGTCCAGCATTTAAAAAACATAAAAATCAATCGTTCTTCCTAGGTCATTCTCATCTCCAAGGCACTCCCCCCATGCATCTGTAGACCCGCTTAATCGAAAGCAAAAACAAGGGACAGAGAACTTACCTCCATCTGCATGTCCGCCTGCACCTCACTGACGTCGCCGGCAGCCGGCGCAGCCACCAGATCAGCCACCGTCTTCACCGCCGCGGAGGATGAAGCCTCCTCCACAAGATCCGACGCCACCTTCACGGCTGCGGCAGCATCTCCGCCCGCATCCACATCTCCGCCCGCATCCACATCGGCCGTTGCCGCCACCACCGTGCCGACGACCACCGACCGGATGATGGAGGACTCCACGGCGGTGGTCCTCGCAGCGACCGCCGACCCTCCAGCAGCGCTTTCCCCTCCAACCGCCTGCGCCGATGGATCAACTTCCACCACCGCCACCGTCTTCACATCCTCCGCCGCAGCTCCCCCAGCATCCATCGCGTACGGATCTACTGGATCGCCGACGATCTAATACCTAATCTACCGGCGGGCGGAGTGAGGGAGAGGGAGGCGGGTTTTTTGGCGGAGTGAGCGAGAGGGAGAAGATGGGGAACGGGGGGAAATGGCAGCGGGCGTGCCAAAAGGAAGGCTTTTATATTCCCCGACGATTACGCTCCCTAGCCACGTCTGACTACACGTCACCGACGCCTCCTCTTCCTTGCCACGTTGCTGGCCACGTCGCAAACCGTATACGTACAGAATACCGTACAACCGCATCCGCGCGCCCCGCTATACACAAGGCCGAAGGGGTATCGGGTAATCTTGACCGTCAATGTGTTTTTCACCCCAACGTCGTTCGCCAGGGGGGGGACACCGGAGCACAGGCGATCGCCCATAGGGAAATGTCCCGATCTTTTTGTCCCATGCAGTCTGAACTCTTCAAACATAGCAACGGATTTGGTATCGCATATTGGATGTATTTGCAGGTATCATCATCACCCATCCATATACTATAACTGTGTCACTGTAACTGGCCACAGTATGCAGTACATCGACCACACGAGCAGGGCCCAGTCCCGGGCCTGAACTGAAGTATACGTCGAGCGTATCCCGTCGATCTATATATCGCCACTGCATCTGGCCGGATACCTGACGGCCCGCACTGCATATACAGATCGGAGATAGGCCTCGAGATGGACGTCTCTCGACCGTTTCCAGACGTGCATCAGCTAGCGCCTGTCGTCAAAATGACAGTGTTGTTTGCTGCAGGCGTGGGCTTTCGGTAACAGTGTTGTAGGTGCACTTGCACCGGTCTGTGTATTTTTCTCGATCGAGAAACGGCCACTTGCCGTGCATTGCACCGGTCAGTAGGTCGCCGGAGCTTTCCGGCCGTCGCGGTCGACACGGATTTACGATCGTCTATGGCTTGGCCGCGAAGTACTGCACCTGGATGAGTACGTGCGACGTGCGTGTGGTGTTGTTGTCCTATGGCCTGGAACCCAGCCCGGCGGTGCGCCCATGTCGTCGTACGTCTTCCTCGGCTGTTTCCTCTTTCCGCGAGACGGCGATCGCCACATCTTGCTTCTACATCGCCTGCTATAGTGGTTCTGGTATAGATGATGGTGTCCCTCCTTCACACTTGTGGGTGACCCATCTCCTCCTATTACATCGATTCTGTGCTTGACAATGGCGCTTCTCAATTTTCGGTTACTGCTTTGGATGGCCGAAAACTTTACAGTATATTTCTCACACCATTTTTTCTTTCCCTTGCCAGTTTAGGTTTTGTTCTGAACTTCTGATGAGTCTAGACTCTGGATCGGACTCCACGTTTATGGGCCAGGAGTCCGCGCCAGGAACCAGGCCCATCCAAAAATAACTCTCACTGAATTAGAATTTGGCCGTTCATAGCTTCTGCGAAGGATCATCTTGCTGGATACTGAAGCTTGAAGGAGGGTAGGTTTAGGTCGAGACTAGGGGTTCAAAGGTACAACGACGAGCTCGTGTTTAGTCATCTCTTGTGTCCCTTCGTCTTGATGGACTGAAATCAAATCCAGCTCATAGGCTAGCACGAATCTTAAAGTAAATTTAATGGTGTGGATATTTTCTCTCGGTCGTAACCCACATGCAACTAGGGAAATCTCAGTTGCAACCTACTTACAACTAGATAAGTCTCTGTTGAAACCCATTCACAACTAGAAAAATAGTGTTGCAACCCACTTGCAACTATCATATCATCACGAATCATGAGACAAATCCGATGTCTAAAGAATCTAGTTAGACGTACTAAAAGTTAGACGCCTGATTCCTATCAAATCCATAAGTTAAGTAGTCCGATGAAAGGACTTAGGGAAAAGAAAAAAAAACTCCTTTAAAAGTTTTCTATGTCATCTAACGATTCATCAAGTGACACCCCCTCTGTTGTAATACGTATTTTTTCGATAAAGTGAATATATTAATATCGTGATGATACTAATTACACCTAGCATTTGCAACAATGTAGTGCCTTAATGGTAATACAGATGCACAGATAAAAAACAAGAAGAATTACATAAGAGAAAAGTCCCGCTACCGTGATTTGTTCCCTGTAACAGCAGACCAAACACCACCAAGACAATACCCGAAATTCATCTTCTCCAAAAGCGACACCTTCAAGAAGGAAAATTATGCACAAGCGACGTCATCACCCTGATCATGGATCATAGGGTTTCACTCGGAAAAAATCCATGCTCGCAAAATAATTCTTCAACAAGGCAATTGCCAGGTACAACCAATTAAGGGCACGCCTTGGGTTTTCATCCCGCAATTTTAAACCCTGAAATTCTCTTGTGTTGTATCTCACACTTGCCGATGCCGCCGCTCCGAGTCACGAATAACCAAGCCAAAACCTCATCACCACCATTACCAATCCTCAGATCTTGGCTTCCATATAACCATTCCCCGCCACTGACTTCACCACGAAAATAAAAACATGTCTCACAATGGTAACAGGCCGTAGAACATCACATCGTTCCCTCTTCAGAAAAAGATGGTTGTGTGAGACCAAATACCATCCAATCCAACAATCTTCGACATGTAGTCCATTGGATTTTGCGGGCGGAACCAATCCGGAACTGGACACTTCGACCGTATCAAAGAAGACATGCAACAAACAATTCATCATCATGGCGTGAGAGGGATCATGAGACCGCCACCTTTATTCATACCACAGGTGTAGCCACCACGCCACCAAACGGCTGGAGAAAAGAAGAAGAACCAGACAGGTTGCAGAGCATGGAGGCAAGCAGAACGATACGAGGCCACACGTCAGTCGGTACTACAGACGAGCCCTGGATTGATCAACCAAGGCTGATGTCGTGCGACCTCTAGACTACAATGTGGCACTTGCGGGACGACCACGACCCTCTTGGCCTAGACCGGGCCCAGATCGGACTCGCGTCAGCGTCAGTCTTGCGAACGCCGCCCAACACGTCCTGTTTGCCCCACCGGCATCCATCGTCCCGCTGCCTTCCACGCAAAACTACCCTACCCGCCTAACGCCTTGCCTCCCCGCTCGGAAACAAAGCCGGGCGCGCCTTCCCTACCCACCAGCATTTGGCGGGACGGGCGCCGCCACCGTCACTAGCTAGGACGAAGATTGGACGGGTGGGCTACTGTTTCGGGAGCGACCCGAGAGGCGTTCGTCTGGCACTTCATGAGGAAGACGGACCTCTTCCGTGAGAAAGTCTTTAGTTTCCCGCATACAATATCCCTTAGGTTGCTGAAAGCAGGGACATAGTCATCTCCTCACCTTAAGTGGGGGCAACATCTATTGCAAAATTTGCGACGCTACTAGGGAAATGGCTATAGGGGTAAGTTTATTGGCAGCAGACCTTGCTGAGGACGCGTGGTTGCTATTAATGGTCGTGTTTTCAAAAATGGCACACGACCAGTATAGCCATACCGGCCACGTGCCAAGACTTTTCACACGCGACTTTTACGTGGGACCGGGCTGCGTCTGGGCTAAGAAATTAGCTGCAGAGTGCCAGCCAGGCAGCACGCGGCTATTACCCTATTATCAGTAGCGTGCCGCTGGGCCGTGTGCCCGTTTGGTCCGCTGCTATTATTTTCACTTAAGAAAATTCAATCGCCACGCCGAAGCAGTTTCCCCAGGCTCACCCAGTTGTTCGATTTCAATCTCTCCGCCGACGCTCCTCGACCTCACCACCGACCGCGCCAGAGTTGTTGACCCTCCGCCCACGCCACCTCACCGCCGACCGCGCCAAGCACCGTTGAGCCGCCGCCCACGCCGCGCGGGCTCAACCTCACCGCCGACCACGCCCGAGCGACACGCCGACTGCCCACGCCGCGCTCGCCCATCCACCTCCGGGTATGATCCTGTGCATCCTTAACGCGCTCGATGAAATGATTGTGTGGTGTGTATCATTATGAGTTGTTGATTTTTTATCGAAATGTCGATTAATATCTATTTCGGAAAAATTCTGGCAACTCCGTATGTCTCATTTTTAGCAAATGTTATACCAAAATTTTCCGTTAATTTTTTACTGCTTGTGTTGTAATGTTGCGATTGATGATTACGTGGTGCATATGGATATGAGTTGTTGATGTTTTGCCAAAATTTTGATTAATTTCCATTTCAGCAAATTTCTTGCACATCGGTATGTCCCATTTTTAGCAAAGGTCATGCCAAAATTTTCCCGTTAATTTTACTGCTTGTGTTGTAACGCTGCTATTGATGATTACGTGGCGTGTATCGATATGTTTTACCGAAATATCGATTAATTTCCATTTTGTCAAATTTCTGGTAACTCCTTATGTCCCATTTTTAGCAAGGTTCATGCTGAAAATTTTGTTAATTTTTCTGTTACTAACTATATGGATATTAATTTTAGGTCGAAGATGTCGGGAGACCTGATAACCCACAAGTATAGGGGATCGCAACAGTCTTCGAGGGAAGAAAAACCTAAATTTATTGATTCGACACAAGGGGAGGTAAAGAATACTTATAAGCCTTAACAACTGAGTCGTCAATTCAGCTGCACCTGGAAAAGCACTAGTAACAGGGGTGATGTGAAAGCAGGAGTAATATGAGAGCAGTAATAACAAGAATACAAAGAGCGATAATATGAGAGAAATGGCACCAGAAAATAGTTGATACTACTTCCAATGTCATGTAGAACAAGTATATGATGATGAAAGATGGACCGGGGTTCCCAGCTATCTACACTAGTGGTAACTCTCCAATAACAATGGTTGGGTGAACAAATTACAGTTGGGCAATTGATAGGATTGAAATAGCATTAAGACAGAACATCAAGATTATTAATCATGTAGGCATGTTTCCCATATATAGTCATACGTGCTCGCAATGAGAAACTTGTACAACATCTTTTGTCCTACCAGCCGGTGGCAGCCGGGCCTCTAGGGAATCTACTGGAAATTAAGGCAATCCTTTTAATAGAGCACCGGAGCAAAGCATTAACACTCCGTGAAAACATGTGATCCTCATATCTAAGCCTTCCCCTCCAGTTGTCCCAATTTCTGTCACTTTGGGGCCTTTGGTTCCGGACATAGACATGTGCATATAACTTGTAGATACAATCTAAGCAATAAGTATAGAGCTTAAATCTAAGATCATGCCACTCGGGCCCTAGTGACAAGCATTAAGCATAACAAGATTGCAGCAACAATAACTTCACAAACTTTATAGATAGACTAATCATAATGTAACAATCCATCGGATCCCAACAAACACAACACCGATTACATCAGATGAATCTCAATCATGTAAGGCAGCTCATGAGATCATTGTATTGAAGTACATGGGGGGAGAGAATACCAACTAGCTACAGCTAGAACCCGTAGTCCATGGGGGGAACTACTCACGGAGCATGATGGAGGCGGTGGCATGGATGGAGATGGCTTCCGGGGGCACTTCCCCGTCCCGGCAGGGTGCCGGAACAGAGACTTCTGTCCCCCGAATTGGAGTTTCGCGATGGTGGTGGCGCCCCTGGAGTCTTTCTGGAGTTTCGTCAATCGGTATCGCGTTTTTAGGTCGAAAGGGCTTATATAGGCGAAGAGACGGAGTCGGAGGGTGCCTGGGGCCTCTTACAGTAGGCCGGCGCGGCCAGGCCTGGGGCCGCGTCGCCATGTTGTGTGGTGGCCCCTGGCCCCTCTCCGACTCTCCTTCGGTGTTCTGGATGCTTTCGGGAAAAATAAGATGTTGGGTCTTCGTTTCGTCGAATTCCGAGAATATTGCCCGAACAGCCTTTCTGGAACCAAAAACAGCAGAAAACAGGAACTGGCACTTCGGCATCTTGTTAATAGGTTAGGTCCGGAAAATGCATAAAAACATTATAAAGTGCAAGCAAAACATGTAAGTATTGTCATAAAACAAGCATGGAACATCAGAAATTATAGGTACGTTGGAGACGTATCAGCATCCCCAAGCTTAGTTCCTGCTCGCCCTCGAGTAGGTAAACGATAAAAAGAGTAATTTCTGTAGTGACATGCTACTTACATAACCTTGATCATACTATTATAAAGCATATGAGATGAATGAAGTGACTCAAGGCAATGATCTATAGTTGCTAACAAATAGATAACATATAGCAAAACTTTTCATGAATAGTACTTTCAAGACAAGCATCAAAAGTCTTGCATAAGAGTTAACTCATAAAGCAATAAATTCAAAGTAAAGGCATTGAAGCAACACAGAGGAAGATTTAAGTTTCAGCAGTTGCTTTCAACTTTCAACATGCATATCTCATGGATAATTGTCAACATAAAGTAATATGATGAATGCAAATAAGCAAGTATGTAAGAATCAATGCACAGTTGACACAAGTGTTTGCTTCTAAGATGAAAGGAAGTAGGTAAACTGACTCAACGTAAAGTAAAAGAAAGGCCCTTCGCAGAGGGAAGCAGAGATTAAATCATGTGCTAGAGCTTTTTAAGTTTTGAAATCATATAGAGAGCATAAAAGTAAAATTTTGAGAGGTGTTTGTTGTTGTCAACGAATGGTAATGGGTACTCTAACTACCCTATCAACCAGACTTTCAAGAGCGGCTCCCATGAAGGACGTTATCTCTACCAGCAAGGTAGATCATCCCTCTTCTCTTTTGTTTACACATGTATTTTAGTTTTATTTATGGTTGACACTCCTCCCAACCTTTTGCTTTCACAAGCCATGGCTAACCGAATCCTCGGGTGCCTTCCAACATTCACATACCATGAAGGAGTGTCTATTTGCAAAATTAAGTTGCTTACTGATGAATCAGAGCAAAACATGTGAAGAGAATTATTAATGAAGGTTGATTAATTGGGGGCTGGGAACCCCGCGCCAGCTCTTTTTGCAAAATTATTGGATAAGCGGATGAAGCCACTAGTCCATTGTGAAAGTCTGTCAAAAGTAAATGACAAGATCGAAAGATAAAACACCACATACTTCCTCATGAGCTATAAAACATTGACACAAATAAGAGATAATAGCTTTTGAATTGTTTAAAGGTAGCACATGAAGTATTTGCTTGGAATGGCAGGAAATACCACATAGTAGGTAGATATGGTGGACACAAATGGCATAGGTTTTGGCTCAAGGTTTTGGATGCACGAGAAGTATTCCCTCTCAGTACAAGGCTTTGGCTAGCAAGGTTGTTTGAAGAAAACACAAGTATGAACCGGTACAACAAAACTTACATAAGAACATATTGCAAGCATTATAAAACTCTACACTGTCTTCCTTGTTGCTCAAACATTTTTACCAGAAAATATCTAGACCTTAGAGAGATCAATCATGCAAACCAATTTCAACAAGCTCTACGGTATTTCTCCACTAATAGGTTTAAACTACATGATGCAAGAGCTTAATCATGATCTAATTAAGAGCTCAAAACAATTGCCAATTATCAAATTATTCAAGACAATATGAAGCATTTTCTGTTTCCAACCAAATATCAATAAGTGCAATAGCTTCCAACTTTTACCATTGAACATTAAAAGTAAGAGCGAAGAACACAAGTGTTCATATGAAAAAGCGGAGCGTGTCTCTCTCCCACACATGGATTGCTAGGATCCGAATTTATTCAAACACAAACAAAAATAAAAACACACAGACGCTCTAAGTAAAAGCACATATGATGTGACCGAATAAAAATATAGTTTCAATAGAAGAAACCTGATAAGTTGATGAAGAAGGGGATGCCTTGGGCATCCCCAAGCTTAGACGCTTGAGTCTTCTTGAAATATGCAGGGATGAACCACGGGGGCATCCCCAAGCTTAGGCTTTTCACTCTTCTTGATCATATATCATCCTCCTCTCTTGACCCTTGAAAACTTCCTTCACACCAAACTTCTCATAAACTTCATTAGAGGGGTTAGTACTCAAAAAACTTTAATCCACTTTAGCCCTGTAGTGACACATTGCAAGAACTCAATAAAACATTAGCTACAGCTCTCCACGTCTAGAAAGCCTCACTTAAAGTCCACAAGAGACAATGCAAAAAACAGAGACAGAATCTGTCAAAACAGAACAGCCAGTAAACACGAATTTTTAAACGGTACTTCCGTTGCTCAAATCAGAAAACTAAAAACTAATGAAAGTTGCGTACATATCTGTGGAACGCGCACGTAAATTGGCAGATTTTTCTGAGTTACCTACAGAGAGCCCTGCCCAAATTCGTGACAGATAGAAATCTGTTTCTGCGCAGAAATCCAAATCTAGTATCAACCTTCTATTAGAGACTTCACTTGGCACAACAATGCAATAAAATAAAGATAAGGAGAGGTTGCTACAGTAGTAACAACTTCCAAGACACGACAAAACAGTAGCAAAATAAAGACATGGGTTATCTCCCAAGAAGTGCTTTCTTTATAGCCATTAAGATGGGCTCAGCAATTTTAATGATGCTCACATAAGGATGAGAGTTGAAGCAAAAGAGAGCATCAAAAAGCAAGTTCAAAACACATTTAAGTCTAACCCACTTCCTATGCATAGGAATCTTGTACACAAATAAATTCATGAAAAACAAAGTGGCAAGCATAAGAAGATAAAACAAGAGTAACTTCAAAATTTTCAGCATATAGAGAGGTGTTTTAGTACCATGCAAATTTCTACAACCATATTTTCCTCTCTCATAATAATTTTCAGTAGCTTCATGGATAAACTCAACAATATAACTATCACATAAAGCATGTCTTTCATGATCCATAAACACATAATTTCTATCAAGCTCAAAAATACTAGGATCAAAACTTTCTAAACCACTTTTATCAATAATATAACAAGATGATTGATCAATCTCAAAAGATATGGGACTCATAGATAAAGTCAAGAACTCTCCAATCCCATTTTCATTAGTAGTACAATTAATAGTATCAAGTAACATAGGACCATCATCTAGAGATTTATCATAAACCTTTGCCAAGCAAAACTCTTTAGTACCATGCATTTCGACATCAGGCATAAACAAAGCATTATCATAAGATTTATCAAAGTAGCATGGATTATCATAGATAACAGTAGCATAATCATTCTCACAAGTTTTACTCATAGGTAATATTTCAAGAGAATCCACAGGAACATAACATTCACCTCCTTTGGTAAGCATGGAGGACAATCAAATAATGGAAGAGATAAAGAGTTACTCTCATTAGAAGGTTGGCATGGGTAGCTAATCCATTCTTCCTCCTTTTGTTCATCACTCTCCTCTTCTTTTTCATCCAATGAGCTTTCAGGTTCATCAATTTCCTCCTCTTTTTCATCCAATGAGCTTCCAGGTTCATCAATTTCTTCTTCCACAGGTTCCTGCAAATTGTGAGTGCATTCTTGTGCATTAATGTGTCTCTCGTTATAATCAATGATATAAGGATTATCACTGTAGCTTTCTATGCAAAAATTAAGGATAGAAGAGACATAATCTTTACGGTCCTTACAAACAACACAAGTTTCATAATTTTTAGCAATGAAGGATTCTATCTCAGAGGCTCCCATAAATATGACAAATTGTTCTACCTCTTCGAACCCAAGATGAATATAGCTATTCCAATTATAGTTTTTAATTAAAACTTCTTCACTAAAGCCACAATGAAATTTAAGATGTTTAGTATCCTGTTTAGAGCAACAGTTTATATCATGGCGTTTAAGCAAGATTTTAGCAATTGTATTCAGTTTTTCTATCATAGCACTCATAACTTTTCCCGTTCTTGATTCTCTATAATTATTATATAATTCAATAAGCTCCAAATAGGTTATAGGTTCTCCCATAATAACTGTTTTTTATTTTTCGGTTTTTCAAATTTTTATGGATTTTCGGGTATATAGGAAAAGTAAAACAAAGCAAAAACAAACTAGACAAAAGTAAACTAGGCAAAATAAAACTAGACAGAAATAAACTAAGCACAAATAAACTAAACAAAAGTAAACTAAGCAAAGCAAAATAAAATAAAACAGAGAGAGAGGTAGAGTGTACTCCCCAGGTGAACTTATGAGTAGAGCTATGCCTCCCCGGCAACGGCGCCAGAAAATAGTCTTGATAACCCACAAGTATAGGGGATCGCAACAGTCTTCGAGGGAAGTAAAACTCAAATTTATCGATTCGACACAAGGGGAGGTAAAGAATACTTATAAGCCTTAACAACTGAGTCGCCAAATTCAGCTGCACCTGGAAAAGCACTAGTAACAGGGGTGATGTGAAAGCAGGAGTAATATGAGAGCAGTAATAACAGTAACACAGCAGCAGTAGCAGTAATATGAGAGCAATGGCACCAGAAAATAGTTGATACTACTTCCAATGTCATGTAGAACAAGTATATGATGATGAAAGATGGACCGGGGTTCCCAGCTATCTACACTAGTGGTAACTCTCCAATAACAAGTGTTGGGTGAACAAATTACAGTTGGGCAATTGATAGGATTGAAATAGCATTAAGACAGAACATCAAAATTATTAATCATGTAGGCATGTTTCCCATATATAGTCATACGTGCTCGCAATGAGAAACTTGTACAACATCTTTTGTCCTACCATCCGGTGGCAGCCGGGCCTTTAGGGAATCTACTGGAAATTAAGACACTCCTTTTAACAGAGCACCGGAGCAAAGCATTAACACTCTGTGAAAACATGTGATCCTCATATCTAAGCCTTCCCCTCCAGTTGTCCCAATTTCTGTCACTTTGGGGCCATTGGTTCCGGACATAGACATGTGCATACAACTTGTAGATACAATCTAAGCAATAAGTATAGAGCTTAAATCTAAGATCATGCCACTCGGGCCCTAGTGACAAGCATTAAGCATAACAAGATTGCAGCAACAATAACTTCACAAACTTTATAGATAGACTAATCATAATGTAACAATCCATCAGATCCCAACAAACACAACACCGATTACATCAGATGAATCTCAATCATGTAAGGCAGCTCATGAGATCATTGTATTGAAGTACATGGGGGGAGAGAATACCAACTAGCTACAGCTAGAACCCGTAGTCCATGGGGGAACTACTCACGGAGCATGATGGAGGCGATGGCGTCGATGGAGATGGCTTCCGGGGGCACTTCCCCGTCCCGGCAGGGTGCCGGAACAGAGACTTCTGTCCCCCGAATTGGAGTTTCGCGATGGTGGTGGCGCCCCTGGAGTCTTTTTGGAGTTTCGTCAATCGGTATCGCGTTTTTAGGTCGAAAGGGCTTATATAGGCGAAGAGACGGAGTCGGAGGGTGCCTGGGCCCCCCTCACAGTAGGCCGGCGCGGCCAGGCCTGGGGCCGCGCCGCCATGTTGTGTGGTGGCCCCCTGGCCGCTCTCCGACTCTCCTTCGGTGTTCTGGATGCTTCCGGGAAAAATAAGATGTTGGGTCTTCGTTTCGTCGAATTCCGAGAATATTGCCCGAACAGCCTTTCTGGAACCAAAAACAGCAGAAAACAGGAACTGGCACTTCGGCATCTTGTTAATAGGTTAGTTCCGGAAAATACATAAAAACATTATAAAGTGCAAGCAAAACATGTAAGTATTGTCATAAAACAAGCATGGAACATCAGAAATTATAGGTACGTTGGAGACGTATCAAGACCACAATTGGAAGGCGGCGTGTTCTAACTCTTTGGTGCAAGAAAAAGAAAATGCAGTATAGGAAGATGCAGTACAAGAAGAAGCACAAGCAGCGTTGGAGTTTTTGCAAGAATTTAGTGGCACTGATGGCAATGACGGGGCCACTAGTAGCACTGATGGCAACGTGATCACTACTGGCACCAAGGGCACAAAACTGAAAAAAATGTAGGGAGAGGCACCGAAACAAGCTCGACAATAAAACATATATTGTCTTGGAAGTAAGCCTTGCTAATGGTGAGCCTATTTGGTCGCCCTTATTTGCAGCGAGTTATGGCGGCCAATGCAGATGTATTCTCCAAGATACCATTTCGAGCAACAAGAAAAACATTAGGGAGAATGCATAATTATATGCCAGCCTTATCTCGAAGTTGCACAAACGGTACACATTTCCACACCCTCACAACAACGATAATCTCACCAAAAATCTGGTAAAAACCCACGCTCTCGGTGACAAGGGATTAACTTGTCAATGACTACAGATTATAGACTTAGGGTTTCATAAGAAGTAGAGGGCAAGTAGATCTCGAAGGTTTCAGCCAAAATGTGCTCGACTAAAGATTATGGTGGTTCTGTTGACAATAGATTCGATCATTTTCTCTCCCCTCGGCTCCCCTTTATATATGAGGTGGAGCCGAGACTTTTCGTGTTGTATAAGTTACAAACTATGAGAGGCATATGGGCCTTTCCTATATTGCTATCATATTCCTATTACAACTTCACTTTTCATTATCCGAAGTTCTTTGGACTTCCGGGCTTCTCAATCTTCGGGTCCATGGGCCTCTCATCCTCTTCAGATAACCCGGGTACCTTATTCGGTATGCCTGTTAGGCATACCTATGTAACTCAGCAAGTTTAGTAGGGACTTGAGCAGTTGAAAAACGAGAGTACAAAGAAGGGTGGATAATGGTGATGATTACTCCAAGGTACACAAGGCATATCCCATGATCACGGAGGAGGGGTGGGAAACTTTCAAGAATAATTGCGCTAGAAAGGAGGACAAGGATTTACGGAAGTGGGGTTTGGACATGAGTCGCATGAACATAGGTTCCGTCACTCTCGGAAGCTGTGGTTATGACGGCAAGAGGTCGAGGTGGGAAAATGAGGACGCTGATCTTTTAATTGCTGCAAAATCAAGCCTTGAGAAAAATTCGAGGACCGGCGGCAATGTGAGTTTATCAGGGCTCGGTGTCATCGAGATGTAAAAAGGGGAATATGTAACAGACAAGAAGACGGAGTAATTAATTGCCGAACTGGTAATTTATCTACCGTAGCTTTTAATCAATTCAATTACATTCTAATAGTTACATTTCTAAATGTTTCATATGTTTTTTTGTATCGTAAGCAAAATATGCTGGAATGTGAAACCTCCTCCTATGGATCGGCCCCATGGGATCAACCTTTAACCCGGGCGATAAACTTGACCCTCGAAAAGCCGGTGAAGAAGAAGCCGGTACACGGCCGTGTTGCTGGCGTAGGAATCGGCGCCAAGTGGAACTACTATTACAATGATAACAGTGAGCAACGAAAGAAAAGCAGAAAACCCACCGACGATATTGAGATAATTATGGACAAAAAGATTAGCTCAATCATCCAAGTGAAAAGGAAGTTGGTCAAATAGGGCCTAGTCCAATTGAAGAATTCTTAAATTTTGGTGACGAAGATTTTTCAACTGAGGATATTTTGACTAGAATCACGTTGCCTACCGATGCGCAGTTAGCTCGTACAGGTGACATTATTGCAGGCATCCTTCGGCGCCCATCAATGCCACACCGTCAGCTCCATCCACAACTCCTGCCCAGCTTCTACAGCAGCTTCTACCGCAACTTCTACCCGAGCTCCTACCACAGTTGTAGCCACAACTCCAACCAGAGCTCCACCCAAAGCTCCTGCCGCAGCTCCTAAACGAGCTCCAAACACAACTCCTACAACATCTCCCACCGCATCTCCAACCACAGTTCCAGCAGCTTCTGCCGTAGCTCCTGCCCGAGCTCCTACCACAGTTACAGCCACAGCTCCAATTAGAGCTCTAGCCGAAGCTCCTGCCGCAGCCCCCAAACGACCTCCAACCACAACTACAACCTCAGCTCATAGTCATGTTGTTGTGCCACTAAAGCCTAATGTTGGAGATATGCCCAAGAGGCAATAATAAAATGGTTATTATAATATATCTTTGTGTTTATGATAATGTTTGCATACCATGCTATAATTGTATTAACCGAAACATTGATACATGTGTGTTATGTAAACAACAAGGAGTCCCTAGTAAGCCTCTTGTATAACTAGCTTGTTGATTAATAGATGATCATAGTTTCATGATCATGAACATTGGATGTTATTAATAACAAGGTTATGTCATTATGTGAATGATGTAATGGACACACCCAATTAAGCGTAGCATAAGATCACGTCATTAAGTTCATTTGCTATAAGCTTTCAATACATAGTTACCTAGTCCTTTCGACCATGAGATCATATAAATCACTTATGCCGGAAGGGTACTTTGATTACATCAAACGCCACTGCGTAAATGGGTGGTTATAAAGGTGGGATTAGGTATTCGGAAAGTATGAGTTGAGGCATATGGATCAACAGTGGGATTTGTCCATCCCGATGACGGATAGATATACTTTGGGCCCTCTCGGTGGAATGTCGTCTAATTAGCTTGCAATCATATGAATGGTTCATAAGAGAACACAAACCACGGTACGAGTAAAGAGTACTTGTCAGGAGACGAGGTTGAACGAGGTATAGAGATACCGATGATCAAACCTCGGACAAGTAAAATATCGCGTGACAAAGGGAATCGGTATCGTATGTAAATAGTTCAATCGATCACTAAGTTATCGTTGAATATGTGGGAGCCATTATGGATCTACAGATCCCGCTATTGGTTATTGGTCGGAGAGAAGTCTCAACCATGTCTGCATAGTTCGCGAACCGTAGGGTGACACACTTAAGGTTTGATGTCGTTTTAAGTAGATATAGAATATGGAATGAAGCTCGAATGTTGTTCGGAGTCTCGGATGGGATCCGAGACATCACGAGGAGGTTCGGAATGGTTCGGAGAATAAGATTCATATATGGGAAGTCATTTTCCAGGGTTCGGAAAAAGTCCGGTGTTTTGACCGGAGCTTGTAGAAGGTTTTGGAAGGACCGGAATAGTCCGGAATATTGTGGAAGGTTCCAGAAGTGTCCGGGACGACCCGGGATGTCTAAGAAAGTCCGGAGGGTTCCATAATAGGTGCAACCACGTTGCCTTAAGGGAAAAGGAATCTTTCCTTAATGCAATTTCGGAATTGACAAAAGAGTCCGAGTAGGACTAGGTTTTCAGAACCGGAAACCTATCGAAACTCAGTCAAACTTGGGGGCAGGTTTTTGGACGACCCAAGGGGCTTGGCCACCTATTTAAAGAGGCCAAGGGGCACCCCAAGGGCACCTCAAGTAGCAGCCCTAGCTCCCCAAGTCGCAGCACCACCCTGCGCCCAAACCCTAGCTACTCCCTCCTCTTCCTTCTTCTCCCGCAGCGCTTGCGGCGAAGCCCTGCCGGAGATCTCCACCACCACCGTCACCACGCCGTCGTGATGGCGGGATTCCGAGGAGGATATACTACTTCCGCTGCCCGCTGGAACGGGGAGGAGGATGTCGTCTTCATCAACACCGTACGTGTGACCGAGTACGGAGGTGCTGCCCGATTGTGGCACCATCAAGTTCTTCTACGCGCTTTTGCAAGCGGTCAAGATCTTCTACGCGCTTTTGCAAGCGGCAAGTGATCGACTACATCCACCACGAGATCTAATCTCGTTAGGCTTTGGAAATCTTCAAGGGTTAGTCTCATGATCTTCTCGTTGCTACCGTCTACTAGATTAGATCTTGGCTTGTGTTTTCGTTCTTGCGGTAGGAAATTTTTTGTTTTCTATGCTATGAATCCCATCAGTGGTATCAGAGCCGTGTCTATGCATAGATTGGTTGCACGAGTAGAACACAATGGTTTTGTGGGCGTTGATGCTTTGTTGTCTTTAGTTCGTGTACTTTGCATCTTGCAGCATGGTGGGATGAAGCGGCCCGGGCTAACTTTACATGACCGCGTTCATGAGACTTGCTCCACGCTCGACATGCAACTTGTATTGCATAAGTGGCTTCGCGGGTGTCTGTCTCTCCCACCATAGTGAAGATTCAATTTACTCTTTCTATTGACAACACTAGTATCACCGTTGTGGTTCATGTTCGTAGGTAGATTGGATCTTACTCGAAAACCCTAAACCACACAAAATATGCAAACCAAATTAGAGGCGTCTAACTTGTTTTTGCAGGGTTTGGTGATGTGATATAGCCATGATGTGATGATGAATATGTATGAGATGATCATTATTGTATTGTGGCAACCGGCAGGAGCCTTATGGTTGTCTTTATATTTCATGTTGAGTATTATTTCAAAGTAGTTGTAATAGTTGCTACACACGGTGAACAACCATGAAGACGGCGCCATGGACCTTGACGCTACGCCGACGATGATGGAGATCATGCCCGTTGATGATGGAGATCAAGTCCGTGCTTTGGAGATGAAGATCAAAGGCGCAAAGACTAAAGGGCCATATCATATCACATTATGAATTGCATGTGATGTTAATCCTTTATGCATCTTATTTTGCTTAGATCGCGACGGTATCATTATAAGATGATCTCTCACATTAATATCAAGATAATAAAGTGTTCTCCCCTCGCATGCACCGTTGCTACAGTTCTTCGTTTCGAAGCATCTCGTGATGATCGGATGTGATAGACTCTACGTTCACATACAACGGGTGTAAGCCATGTTTGCGCACGCGGAATACTTGGGTTTGCTTGACGAGCCTAGCATGTACAGACATGGCCTCGGGACAACGGAAACCGAAAGGTTGAACACGAGTCATATGGATGATATGATCAACATGTTGATGTTCACCATTGAAGCTACATCATCTCACGTGATGATCGGTTTTGGTGTAGTGGATATGGATCGTGTGCCACTTAACAACTATGAGGGATGTTGTATTAAGTGGGAGTTCATTAGTAATTAGATTAAAACTTGAACTAATTATCATGAACATAGTCTGAGTAGTATTTTGAATTTAATTTGTAGAATTTGCATCCGTTTTCTACCATGCGCTAGTCTTGTAATTGAGATAGAAATACTGTTAAGTCTGACAAGTAACTTTACGGACTGGTACCGTATTGTTAAAGAATCAAGAAATGATTAAGTCCTATTGCAAACTTTTAGTAAACCTCCAATTGCTGATTCAAAGAACAATGGTTTCAATTAGTACTTAGAATCATCTTGTCTCCGTGAAACTTAATGTTCAAATCCGTTTGAAAAGTAAGGAGCTGAAAAGTTTGTTTTCAGAAATGAGCGAGGTATGAGATATATGTGATATCTAAGACCTTGTTGCAAGATGATAGAATATAATTTGGTGAGACTACATAAACTCATAAGTTTTATGGGAATGTATGAAGGTTGAAGACGCCAGGCGTCCCAATCCTCCAACTATTGGGGCACTAACGATATTCGCATATCCATGAAGTGATCGTCCTTAGTATGCACCATTGCTAAGACTCGTTGTTTCTAAGCATCACGTGATGATCGGGTGTTATAGATTCTACGTGTGCATACAACGGGTGCAAGTCCGATTTGCACATGCGAATACTAAGGTTAAACTTTACGAGCCTAGCATGTACAGACATGGTCTCATAAAGTCGTCATGATTTGATGGATAAAAATTATGAGTGAAATTGTTCATCACATTAAAAGGTTACTAATAGTGAAATCCGGAACACTTGTCATATGATGATCAATTTCAAAGTAAGAACCTCAAGGTTATTGGTATTTGACCGACAAACCTAGAAGTTATTGATGTTGAAGTGTTTTCTGAATAATGAGGAAAGCTAAAAGAGAAACTACAAAAGATTATTGGCAGAAAGAAAGAAAAGACTAGAAAGTCTAGCTCAGGTGTATATAAATGATATACATGTTATGAATATATTCCTAGTTTGGTCACACAATGAAATTCTTGGGTATCTGTACCATATTGGTTGGTATGAAGTGTCATACAAAACAACGCAATACAAGAATACAATGGCCTAAGTGACCGACAAGGAATATGATAGGAATGCACTTCTGGAACAAAAAAAATAAAGTGTTATTATGTTCGTCGTTGGCATCCTATCTAGCCCTTAGAATTTATAAGAGAGTGGATTTGGTGACCGGGTGTATACGTGAGCACGCGTCTAATACCGTTGGATCTATTCCTGCACCGTTGGATGCTGCCCATGTCTGTTTGTCCACTAACAGCGACTTCACGGTTCTATTCCACGATTGCATGTGAGTGGGACCCGCTTCAATGAGAGAATAAAAAATGAAGCATCCCACAGCTGCGACAGATACACTTGATCTCTTCCATATAATTTTTAGTTTGGTCAATAATTTTGAGGACGCACAGAGCACAGAGCACCTGCCGAGACTGCAACCTAGCCTATGCTCCTCGGCGCCGGAGATCCGATCGAGCATCTCGGACAAGCATCAGAGCGCCGCCGACCTGGTCCGTAGGCTGCCGGGGACCTTCTCCCGTGTCTCCCCAGACCGCCGCCCTGGTGCTCTGCCTGCATGAGCAACAGCTCCGCGGCCCGCTCCGCCTTCCCCAAAATCGGCCTCACGCTCGCCGCGTCGACGGAGCTCCTGCCGGGCGAGGGTGCGCGCGCCTGACATTGGCCGGCGGCAAGGTCCCGCGGGTCCAGGGAAGCACTTCGCCGCCCGCTCGGCGACGGCGAGGCAGGTTCCGGGCGATTCCGCGGCGCGCTCTACGACCGCGCCTGCTTGGCACGCGACGAAGAGGTAGAGGATGGCCACAGGAGGCTGCAAGAGGAGAAGGCCGCGATGCGGACGGAGACGACACAGTACTGGAGGCCATGGAGGAGCAGCGCACGTACGGCCGCGATGATGCCAAGGGACTGTCCGCCGCGGTGCGGGCTACCCCCACGATGTCATCCGCAGGCCTAAGAAAAACGGAACCGCCCCATGGACTCGCCCCCAACAAGGAGCTCGAGGTAGAGGAGGCCGGGGCTGACGCGGCGGCGGGCCGCGCGACCGAGCTCAGCGCCGCCGAGATTCACGAGTTCAGGTTCTGGGCGCTGGATGACGCCGGCGCACGCCGCTGCCTCGGCGGGGACTTCTTCGATATCGACCTCTCCAGGGAGGCCTGGAATAACCTGTATTCATACGCAGTATACCCGATCAAAATTCGCCAACAACTAAAGTGACGAACGAACGAACGACAAAGCTACTCTAACAAACGAAGACGATTGGCTCTGATCCTATCTGCTAAATTACCTGTGCTCCTCGCCTCCTCCCCGGTCCACGGGATGCCCTTCTTCCGCTCATGGTCGACGCGCCCGCGCTTGAGGCAGTACCCGCGCCGGAACCCGCCGCCGCCGTCCCGGTCCAGGGTGAACCCGAGCGAAGGCGACGACGAGCTGCTGTCGTAGTGAGGGAAGGGGACGAGGCCGGCCTCGATGAACCCGACTTCGTTATCCAGGGCCGCATCTCCCTGCTGTTCCGCCCGGGCATCGCGTCGCTCCCTGCGCTGGAGACCTGCCACGCTGTCGACTTCCGCCGCAACGTCTGGTCCGGCCGCTGGACGCGGCCCGCTAGGAACGACAACTGCGAGGATGTCGACGACGCCGGCCAGTACCGGTGCCTAGAGCCGGAGCACCCGTGCGAGGCGCCATGGTGCGACGGGCCGTTGGGCGCGCTGGAGAGCAACGGCTGGGGCTACTCGCAGAGCGCAATCGAACGCGCCGTCGTGCGAGAGGTCGATTCCGCTTCGATTTCGCACAGTAGCTCGATTACGCTCGACGCCTTCTCGCTCGATTCGGGGTAGCGTTGGAGAGAGTGAGTGAGTGGTGGAGATGAGGGGATAAGAACATGCGGTGAGTGGCTAGCTAGTTGCGTGTGTGTCGAGAAGGCTTATTTTTTAAGGACCGCGCGCTAGTAATCATGTCACGGCACAACTAACACCGTTGGACAGGTGTCAGTCTCTTACCGCGTGCTCACGTATACACCCGGTCATCAGGCTTCTTTTGGAATTTATAATAAAGAACTTAATAATTGTTATTTTGCTCTGGTCAAATAAAAACAATGAGTTGTTCAAATTATGACATTACTCCATGTACGATGGATAAGTTATTATAAATCTTAATGGTGAAACACACATACATAACACTGACGCTAAAATGCCATAAGGCAAATGATTTGAATTCCACTTATTTGTGGAACCGCCATTTAGGTCATGTTAGAGAGGAACGCATGAAGGAACTCCATGCAAATGGATTTTTGGAGTCATTTGATTTTTGAATCATTTGGCGCTTGCAAATTTTTTCTAAAAGAGATTGACTGAAATACCGTTCATAGGCCAAGAGTTGAACGGGAAACTAACTTAGTGAAAACATACATGATGATGTACATGGTTCACTGGGCATAGTTGTGTGCGGGAGATTCTTCTACTTCATGAAAACTTCCAACAATGAATTGAGTATATATATATATGGATATATTCGATAAGGAAGAAGTTTGAAACATTTGAATGGATTCAAATAAATTTCAGCATGAAGTGGAAATCATCGTAATAGAAAAGTCAAATATCTATGATTGGATCATAGTGGAAATATTTGAATTACGAGTTTTAGCGAACATCTAAGAGAGTTATGAAATTGTTCTACAACTCACGTTTCTTGGAGTATCATAGTGATGATGGAGTATCCGAGAGATGTATCCAAACCTTGTTGGATTAATGATGAGATAAAATAAAATGAAGCCATTATATTTTTGTGGATTATGCTTTAGAGACTACCGCTTTTACACTGAATAGAGCATCATCATGATCCGTTGAAATGACACCATACGAGTTATGGCATGGGTATGAACCCTAATAGTCCTTTCTTAAATTTTGGTATGCATAGCATAAGGTAAATAAGTTTACAACCAAAATCGGATGAATGTCTTTGTTGGTTATCCCAAAGAATTAATTGGGAATTCTTTCCACCATGGAGACAAAGACAAAAGTGTTTGTCAATGTTTCTTACTTATTTCCAAGAAATTGTTTCTAGCGAAGTATTTGAGTGGGAGGACAATAGAACTTGATAAGGTTTATGAACCTGAGCATAATGGTCAGAGTAGCGCAGCATCGGAAATGGTTCCGGAAGCGGCCACGACGATCATGGCTCCCATGACTACAAAGTGTTTTAGCCATGGAGATCGAAATACCTATTGAACCTTGTAGGTATGGTTTACTTTGTGATCAAATAGATGATTTGTGGACAAAGGATTGTTTTTGAACAATGATAAACCAACTACATACAAAGAAGTTATGATGGGCCCTGACTCCGTTAAAATGGCTATACGCCATAAAATCCAAGATAGATGAATACTTTTTGAAAGTAAATGGATCTATAAAATTGATAGACTTGGATGAAATATCCTTGAAGAAGCTCGACTTGTTGAAAAGTTGTTTACGACAAAGCTCAAAGAGTTGGTTACGATAAGATTAGATCTTCCGTAGCAATGCTTATAGTCTATGTGGATTATTCTAGTAATCGCTACATATTTCTTTTATGAGATATGCTAGTAGGATGGCAAAATACATTACTTAACAGAAGTGTGTATTAAAGGTGTATACAAGAATACAACCAATTGTTTTGCTAGTCCGTGGAATACTAGATAGGTAAACGAACTTAAATTGGATGAAGTGAGTATCACGGAGTTGGAATCTTCACCGGATGAAATAGTCAAAGAGTTTTTGATTTCATCAGAAACGATGAAGAGGCTTGCATTTGCAAGAAATTAAGTGGGAGCGCTGAGACATATTTATAATACTTTATGTAGATAACATATAGTTGGTTATAAATGATGTAATTATATACTTGATTATAAAAGGTTTGATTGAGAATTAACTTCAATGAAAGGATAAGTACTGAAACATATTTAGTGTCAAGATCTATGAAGATAGATTGAAACACATAATAAGTTTAAGTCGAAGTACATAGAAAGGATATTGAAGAAGTTCAATATAGAAATATTAAGAAAATGTTCTTGTCATGTGAAGTTTTAACAAAACTTGAGTGTATCTGACACTCAATGAGTAAAAACACATGAGTGATATAGATCACAATTAATATGTACACAATTAGATGTCCTGTGCTCTAAAAGGTTAGGAGCATATACCAGAATGATTCATATGATGATCATTGGACAAACAGTAAGAATACCCCTGAGTGCTTTAGACGAACCAAGGATATATATATATATAGTTTTGTATGGAGAAATGACAAATAAATCGCTGTAATGTGTTGCACCGATATTGGTTTTGTCACATATAAAAATAAAATTTCAATCTCAAATTAGACTAAGTGTTGATTAAAAGGTAGCACAATGTGCTAGAAGTTGTCTATGCTAGATTTAGATGAGTTCTAAATATTGTGACAGATTCTACAAACGAAGACAGAGTATGTCATTGTTTTGACAATGACTGAGGATGTTAAGTCAAGAAGTTCTTTGAGAACTTGGTGTAGTTCCGATAGTGTCAGAACTTTGAAGCTATATTGTGTGTGACAATATTAGTGACATATTTCAGACCGCGGAATTAAGGTTCCACCAGAAGACCAAACATATTTAATGCCGACTCATTTGGAAAATGAATGATGCGTTGATACGTCTCCAACGTACCTATAATTTCTGATGTTCCATGCTTGTTTTATGACAATACTTACATGTTTTGCTTGCACTTTATAATGTTTTTATGCATTTTCCGGAACTAACCTATTAACGAGATGCCGAAGGGCCAGTTGCTGTTTTCTGTTGTTTTTGGTTCCAGAAAGGCTGTTCGGGCAATATTCTCGGAATTCGACGAAATGAAGACCAAACATCATAATTCACCGAGACGGACCAGGACACCGAAGGAGACCCGGAGAGGAGGCCCAGGGGCCCCACACCATAGGGCCGCGCGGGCAGGCCCCTGGCCGCGCCGACCTATGGGGAGGGCGCCCTGGTGCCCCTCCTGCGCCGCCTCTTCGCCTATAAGACCCCTTTCGACCTAAAAACGCGATACCGATTGACGAAACTCCAGAAAGACTCCAGGGGCGCCGCCACCATCGCGAAACTCCAATTCGGGGGACAGAAGTCTCTGTTCCGGCACCCTGCCGGGACGGGGAAGTGCCCCCGGAAGCCATCTCCATCAACGCCACCGCCTCCATCATGCTCTGTGAGTAGTTCCCCCATGGACTACGGGTTCTAGCTGTAGCTAGTTGGTATTCTCTCCCCCATGTACTTCAATACAATGATCTCATGAGCTGCCTTACATGATTGAGATTCATCTGATGTAATCGGTGTTGTGTTTGTTGGGATCCGATGGATTGTTACATTATGATTAGTCTATCTATAAAGTTTGTGAAGTTATTGTTGCTGCAATCTTGTTGTGTTTAATGCTTGTCACTAGGGCCCGAGTGGCATGATCTTAGATTTAAGCTCTATACTTATTGCTTAGATTGTATCTACAAGTTGTATGCACATGTCTATGTCCGGAACCAAAGGCCCCAAAGTGACAGAAATTGGGACAACTGGAGGGGAAGGCTTAGATATGAGGATCACATGTTTTCACGGAGTGTTAATGCTTTGCTCCGGTGCTCTATTAAAAGGAGTACCTTAATTTCCAGTAGATTCCCTAGAGGCCCGGCTGCCACCGGCTGGTATGACAAAAGATGTTGTACAAGTTTCTCATTGCGAGCACGTATGACTATATATGTAATGCTATTTCAATCCTATCAATTGCCCAACTGTAATTTGTTCACCCAACACTTGTTATTGGAGAGTTACCACTAGTGTAGATAGCTGGGAACCCCGGTCCATCTCTCATCATCATATACTCGTTCTACATGACATTGGAAGTAGTATCAACTATTTTCTGGTGCCATTGCCCTCATATTATCGCTACCGTCGCTGTTATCTGTTACTACTGCTCTCATATTATCACTGCTTTCACATCACCCCGTTACTAGTGCTTTTCCAGGTGCAGCTGAATTGACAACTCAGTTGTTAAGGCTTATAAGTATTCTTTACCTCCCCTTGTGTCGAATAAATAAATTTGGGTTTTACTTCCCTCGAAGACTGTTGCGATCCCCTATACTTGTGGGTTATCAAGATTATTTTCTGGCGCCGTTGCCGGGGAGGCATAGCTCTACTCATAAGTTCACCTGGGGAGTACACTCTACCTCTCTCTCTGTTTTATTTTATTTTGTTTTGCCTAGTTTACTTTTGTCTAGTTTATTTGTGCTTAGTTTATTTCTGTCTAGTATTATTTTGCCTAGTTTACTTTTGTTTAGCTTGTTTTTGTTTTGTTTTACTTTCCTCATATACCCGAAAATCCATAAAAATTTGAAAAACCGAAAAATTAAAAACTGTTGCTATGGGAGAACCTACAACCTATTTGGAGCTTATTGAAATATATATGAATTATAGAGAATCAAGAACGGGAAAAGTTATGAGTGCTGTGATAGAAAAACTGAATACAATTGCTAAAATCTTGCTTAAACGCCATGATATAAACTGTTGCTCTAAACAGGATACTAAACATCTTAAATTTCAATGTGGCTTTAGTGAGGAAGTTTTAATTAAGGACTATAATTGGAATAACTATATTCATTTTGGGTTCGAAGAGGTAGAACAATTTGTCTTATTTATGGGATCCTCTGAGATAGAATCCTTCATTGCTAAAAATTATGAAACTTGTGTTGTTTGTAAGAACCTTAAAGATTATGTCTCTTCTATCCTTAATTTTTGCATAGAAAGGTACAGTGATAATCCTTATATCATTGATTATAAAGAGAGACTCATTAACGCACAAGAATGCACTCACAATTTGCAGGAACCAGTGGAAGAAGAAATTGATGAACCCGGAAGCTCATTGGATGAAAAAGAAGAGGAGAGTGATGAACAAAAGGAGGAAGAATGGATTAGCTACCCATGCCAACCTTCTAATGAGAGTAACTCTTTATCTCTTACACTATTTGATTGTCCTCCATGCTTACCAAAGGAGGTTGAATGTTATGTTCCTGTGGATTCTCTTGAAATATTCCCTATGAGTAAAACTTGTGAAAATGATTATGCTACTGTTATTTATGATAATCCATGCTACTTTGATAAATTTTATGATAATGCTTTGTTTGTGCCTGATGTCGAAATGCATGGTACTAAAGAGTTCTGCTTGGCAAATGTTTATGATAAATCTCTAGATGATGGTCCTATGTTACTTGATAATATTAATTGTACTACTAATGAAAATGGGATTGGAGAAGTCTTGAATTTATCTATGAGTCCCATATCTTTTGAGATTGATCAATCATCTTGTTATATTATTGATAAAAGTGGATTTGAAAGTTTTGATCCCACTATTTTTGAGCTTGATAAAAATTATGTGTTTATGGATCATGAAAAGCATGCTTTATGTGATAGTTATATTGTTGAGTTTATCCATGAAGCTACTGAAAATTATTATGAGAGAGGAAAATATGGTTGTAGAAATTTGCATGGTGCTAAAACACCTCTCTATATGCTGAAACTTTTGAAGTTGCTCGTGTTTTATCTTCTTATGCTTGCCATTTGGTTCTTCATGAATTTATTTGTGTACAAGATTCCTATGCATAGGAAGTGGGTTAGACTTAAATGTGTTTTGAATTTGCTTCTGGATGCTCTCTTTTGCTTCAACTCTTATTTCTTGCGAGTGCATCATTAAAAACTGCTGAGCCCATCTTAATGGCTATAAAGAAAGCACTTCTTGGGAGATAACCCATGTCTTTATTTTGCTACTGTTTTGTTGTGTCTTGGAAGTTGTTACTACTGTAGCAACCTCTCCTTATCTTTATTTTATTGCAATGTTGTGCCAAGTGAAGTCTCTAATAGAAGTTTGATGCTAGATTTGGATTTCTGCGCAGAAACAGATTTCTTGCTGTCACGAATCTGGGTATGATTCTCTGTAGGTAACTCAGAAAAATCTGCCAATTTACGTGAGTGATCCTCAGATATGTGCGCAACTTTCATTAGTTTTGAGTTTTCTGATTTGAGCAACGGAAGTACCTCTTAAAAATTCATGTTTACTGGCTGTTCTGTTTTGCCAGATTCTGTCTCTGTTTTTTGCATTGTCTCTTGTGGACTTTAAGTGAGGCTTTCTAGACGTGGAGAGCTGTAGCTAATGTTTTATTGAGTTCTTGCAATGTGTCACTACAGGGATAAAGTGGATTAAAGTTTTTTGAGTACTAACCGCTCTAATGAAGTTTATGAGAAGTTTGGTGTGAAGGAAGTTTTCACGGGTCAAGAGAGGAGGATGATATATGATCAAGAAGAGTAAAAAGTCTAAGCTTGGGGATGCCCCCGTGGTTCATCCCTGCATATTTCAAGAAGACTCAAGTGTCTAAGCTTGGGGATGCCCAAGGCATCCCCTTCTTCATCAACTTATCAGGTTTCTTCTATTGAAACTATATTTTTATTCGGTCACATCTTATGTTCTTTACTTGGAGCGTCTGTGTATTTTTATTTTTGTTTATGTTTGAATAAATTCGGATCCTAGCAATCCTTGTGTGGGAGAGATACACGCTCCGCTTTTTCATATGAACACTTGTGTTCTTCGTTTTACTTTTAATGTTTAATGACAAAAGTTGAAAGCTATTGCATTTATTGCTATTTGGTTGGAAACAGAAAATGCCTCATATTGTCTTGGATAATTTGATACTTGGCAATTGTTTTGAGCTCTCAAGTAGATCATGATTAAGCTCTTTCATCATGTAGATTAAACCTATTAGTGGAGAAATACCGTAGAGCTTGTTGAAACTGGTTTGCATGATTAATTGGTCTCTTTAAGGTCTAGATATTTTCTGGTAAAAGTGTTTGAGCAACAAGGAAGACAGTGTAGAGTTTTATAATGCTTGCAATATGTTCTTATGTAAGTTTTGTTGTACCGATTCATACTTGTGTTTTCTTCAAATAACCTTTCTAGCCAAAGCCTTGTACTGAGAGGAAATGCTTCTCGTGCATCCAAAACCTTGAGCCAAAACCTATGCCATGTGTGTCCACCATATCTACCTACTATGTGGTATTTCCTGCCATTCCAAGTAAATACTTCATGTGCTACCTTTAAACAATTCAAAAGCTATTATCTCTTATTTGTGTCAATGTTTTATAGCTCATGAGGAAGTATGTGGTGTTTATCTTTCGATCTTGTCATTTACTTCGGACAGACTTTCACCAATGGACTAGTGGCTTCATCCGCTTATCCAATAATTTTGCAAAAAGAGCTGGCGCGGGGTTCCCAGCCCCCAATTAATCAACCTTCATTAATAATTCTCTTCACATGTTTTGCTCTGATTCATCAATAAGCAACTTAATTTTGCAAATAGACACTCCTTCATGGTATGTGAATGTTGGAAGGCACCCGAGGATTCGGTTAGCCATGGGTTGTGTAAGCAAAAGGTTGGGAGGAGTGTCATCCATAAATAATGAAACTAAAATACATGTGTTAACAAAAGAGAAGAGGGATGATCTACCTTGCTGGTAGAGATAACGTCCTTCATGGGAGCCGCTCTTGAAAGTCTGGTTGATGAGGTAGTTAGAGTGCCCACTACCATTCGTTGACAACAACAAACACCTCTCAAAATTTTACTTTTATGCTCTCTATATGATTTCAAAACTTAAAAAGCTCTAGCACATGATTTAATCCCTGCTTCCCTCTGCGAAGGGCCTTTATTTTACTTTATGTTGAGTCAGTTTACCTACTCCCTTCCATCTTAGAAGCAAACACTTGTGTCAACTGTGCATTGATTCTTACATACTTGCTTATTTGCATTCACCATATTACTTTGTGTTGACAATTATCCATGAGATATGCATGTTGAAAGTTGAAAGCAACTGCTGAAACTTAAATCTTCCTCTGTGTTGTTTCAATGCCTTTACATTGAATTTATTGCTTTATGAGTTAACTCTTATGCAAGACTTTTGATGCTTGTCTTGAAAGTACTATTCATGAAAAGTTTTGCTATATGTTATCTATTTGTTAGCAACTATAGATCATTGCCTTGAGTCACTGCATTCATCTCATATGCTTTATAATAGGATGATCAAGATTATGTAAGTAGCATGTCACTACAGAAATTACTCTTTTTATCGTTTACCTACTCGAGGGCGAGCAGGAACTAAGCTTGGGGATGCTGATACGTCTCCAACGTACCTATAATTTCTGATGTTCCATGCTTGTTTTATGACAATACTTACATGTTTTGCTTGCACTTTATAATGTTTTTATGCATTTTCCGGAACTAACCTATTAACGAGATGCCGAAGGGCTAGTTGTTGTTTTATGTTGTTTTTGGTTCCAGAAAGGCTGTTCGGGCAATATTCTCGGAATTCGACGAAACGAAGACCAAACATCATAATTCACCGAGACGGACCAGGACACCGAAGGAGACCCGGAGAGGAGGCCCAGGGGCCCCACACCATAGGGCCGCGCCGGCCTATGGGGAAGGCGCCCTGGTGCCCCTCCTGCGCCGCCTCTTCGCCTATAAGACCCCTTTCGACCTAAAAACGCGATACCGATTGACGAAACTCCAGAAAGACTCCAGGGGCGCCGCCACCATCGCGAAACTCCAATTCGGGGGACAGAAGTCTCTGTTCCGGCACCCTGCCGGGACGGGGAAGTGCCCCCGGAAGCCATCTCCATCAACGCCACCGCCTCCATCATGCTCCGTGAGTAGTTCCCCCATGGACTACGGGTTCTAGCTGTAGCTAGTTGGTATTCTCTCCCCCATGTACTTCAATACAATGATCTCATGAGCTGCCTTACATGATTGAGATTCATCTGATGTAATCGGTATTGTGTTTGTTGGGATCCGATGGATTGTTACATTATGATTAGTCTATCTATAAAGTTTGTGAAGTTATTGTTGCTGCAATCTTGTTGTGTTTAATGCTTGTCACTAGGGCCCGAGTGGCATGATCTTAGATTTAAGCTCTATACTTATTGCTTAGATTGTATCTACAAGTTGTATGCACATGTCTATGTCCGGAACCAAAGGCCCCAAAGTGAAAGAAATTGGGACAACTGGAGGGGAAGGCTTAGATATGAGGATCACATGTTTTCACAGAGTGTTAATGCTTTGCTCCAGTGCTCTATTAAAAGGAGTACCTTAATTTCCAGTAGATTCCCTAGAGGCCCGGCTGCCACCGGCTGGTAGGACAAAAGATGTTGTACAAGTTTCTCATTGCGAGCACGTATGACTATATATGGAAAACATGCCTACATGATTAATAATCTTGATGTTCTGTCTTAATTCTATTTCAATCCTATCAATTGCCCAACTGTAATTTGTTCACCCAACACTTGTTATTGGAGAGTTACCACTAGTGTAGATAGCTGGGAACCCCGGTCCATCTCTCATCATCATATACTCGTTCTACATGACATTGGAGGTAGTATCAACTATTTTCTGGTGCCATTGCCCTCATATTACTGCTACTGCTGCTGTGTTACTGTTACTACTGCCCTCATATTACTGCTGCTTTCACATCACCCCTGTTACTAGTGCTTTTCCAGGTGCAGCTGAATTGACAACTCAGTTGTTAAGGCTTATAAGTATTCTTTACCTCCCCTTGTGTCGAATCAATAAATTTGGGTTTTACTTCCCTCAAAGACTGTTGCGATCCCCTATACTTGTGGGTTATCAAGCGTTAAGACGCAAATGAATTGCAGAATACATACGTTTCTGAGCGTGTCAGATCAGTTGACTAAAACCTCTCCCGTGAGCAAAACGTGATAAAGCACCGGAAGGCCAAGGTGTTATATCTTTACAAATGTAAACTGGATTATTGACTCTAGTGCAAGTGGGAGACTGTTGGAGATATGCCCAAGAGGCAATAATAAAATGGTTATTATAATATATATTTGTGTTTATGATAATGTTTGCATACCATGCTATAATTGTATTAACCGAAACATTGATACATGTGTGTTATGTAAACAACAAGGAGTCCCTAGTAAGCCTCTTGTATAACTAGCTTGTTGATTAATAGATGATCATAGTTTCATGATCATGAACATTGGATGTTATTAATAACAAGGTTATGTCATTATGTGAATGATGTAATGGACACACCCAATTAAGCGTAGCATAAGATCACGTCATTAAGTTCATTTGCTATAAGCTTTCAATACATAGTTACCTAGTCCTTTCGACCATGAGATCATATAAATCACTTATGCCGGAAGGGTACTTTGATTACATCAAACGCCACTACGTAAATGGGTGGTTATAAAGGTGGGATTAGGTATTCGGAAAGTATGAGTTGAGGCATATGGATCAACAGTGGGATTTGTCCATCCCGATGACGGATAGATATACTCTGGGCCCTCTCGGTGGAATGTCGTCTAATTAGCTTGCAAGCATATGAATGGTTCATAAGAGACCACAAACCACGGTACGAGTAAAGAGTACTTGTCAGGAGACGAGGTTGAACGAGGTATAGAGATACCGATGATCAAACCTCGGACAAGTAAAATATCGCGTGACAAAGGGAATCAGTATCATATGTAAATGGTTCAATCGATCACTAAGTTATCGTTGAATATGTGGGAGCCATTATGGATCTCCAGATCCCGCTATTGGTTATTGGTCGGAGAGAAGTCTCAACCATGTCTGCATAGTTCGCGAACCATAGGGTGACACACTTAAGGTTTGATGTCGTTTTAAGTAGATATGGAATATGGAATGGAGCTCGAATGTTGTTCGGAGTCTCGGATGGGATCCGAGACATCACGAGGAGGTTCGGAATGGTCCGGAGAATAAGATTCATATATGGGAAGTCATTTTCCGGGGTTCGGAAAAAGTCCGGTGTTTTGACCGGAGCTTCTAGAAGGTTTTGGAAGGACCGGAATAGTCCGGAATATTATGGAAGGTTCCGGAAGTGTCCGGGACGACCCGGGATGTCTAAGGAAGTCCGGAGGGTTCCATAATAGGTGCAACCATGTTGCTTTAAGGGAAAAGGAGTCTTTCCTTAATGCAATTTCGGAATTGGCAAAAGAGTCCGAGTAGGACTAGGTTTTCAGAACCGGAAACCTATCGGAACTCAGTCAAACTTGGGGGCAGGTTTTTGGACGACCCAAGGGGCTTGGCCACCTATTTAAAGAGGCCAAGGGGCACCCCAAGGGAACCTCAAGTCGCAGCCCTAGCTCCCCAAGTCGCAGCACCACCCTGCGCCCAAACCCTAGCTACTCCCTCCTCTTCCTTCTTCTCCCGCAGCGCTTGCGGCGAAGCCCTGCCGGAGATCTCCACCACCACCGTCACCACGCCGTCGTGATGGCGGGATTCCGAGGAGGATCTACTACTTCCGCTGCCCGCTGGAACGGGGAGGATATACCTGTAAGTGGCCACGCTCGTGGCGGCCCACCAAGTGCCGCTTGTGCCCGTTCAACCTAAACGGAAAGATGCAGCCCGTTCGTATAATACCGTTATCGCTAGCGGCCGGCCGCCTGCCCGCTCCCGTCGCTCGCCCATCGCTCGCCCTGCCTCCGCTCCGTAACAATTAACAAGGAGTGTGCTAAGACGTGAGTGAGGCCCGTGACCGCCAATTGGATGGCTTCATCCATCATCGCTCTTTGCGCGCGTGAGCCCGAACGAATTCTCTCGATCGATCCGTTCCAAGACGTGAATAACACTAGCTCTAAACTCTCTGAACAACAAAAATGACAGATTGATGCCCTTTTTTACAGCAAAAATCCTTCTCCCAAACTCTCTGAACACCAAAAATCCTTCTCCGTTCCAGGATTTTTTTCTCCTGGCAGTTTTCTCCTGCTCTTCTTTACATGAGAGAGACTCAAGAAGATCCAGCCGATTTTTTATGAGAATAAAAAAAGTAGACAAGACATAATGTAAACTGAGCATAAACAAATTTAAGAGGTTAACTTTAACACCACAGAATCCACAGTTTAAGTGACAATTGTCGTAAGCTAACAAATAAGAAAATCCATTACAAAATATGTATAAGCAGTTCAAAACAACACTTCACAAGTCATAACCAATGATCCGGAGCTTAGTTAATCAGCAGTACGTGCATCACAGGAATATCAGTGCATCAGCAAATCCCAAGTTTAGTAAATCCCTGGTCTCCAAAATATTACACTAGGATCCTGATACACTAGGATGATCTTCATTCACTCTCTTTTGCTTGGACCATGAGATCTGCTTGCATTTTCTTCATCTCTGGCAACCTTTCCATCCTTTCTTGCTGAAACGTATGTACAAAAAATATGAGAGTTACTACAGGAATGTATAAAATCTCCTACTCAGGAGATGGTGATGCAATGATTTCTTATAAAGTAACTGAATAAGAATGATGCTATATTACAGTCATGGAGGAATCTCAAGTGGGCATCAGGTATCTCAAGCAAAACATCAAGAAGGTTAAAAATCACAAGGTCTGCTACCAGAATCTCAAGTGGATTGAAAATACAGTACTCGCAGTTGCTATTAACTAAACAAGCAGGGGATGCAATAGATTAAGTACTCTCATCTCAATTCCCATTGCATTAGACTAGTAGAGTAAACTTTCAGAGTATAACAAATACAGTAATATCTCATAAGCAAATGCAGCAATATCTCATAAACTTTCAGCTAGTGTACTACTTTAAACAAGTAACTCTTCCGACTAGTGTACTACTTGTTTACCTGGAACAATCACGAAACCTCATGAGGTTTGCTTTCTTCGCAAGAAGGTTCTGCAACAATTATAATCAAAATAAGTCAGATGATACATATTAACCAAATATATTAGCATATTTACGAAATAGAGTAGACGCTAAAAGAAATGCTTACCACCACGCCTAATCCAATCCCCAAAACACATCAATGCTTCAACACTTTCGGCTCCAAGGCTAGTTCTGTGATCAGTTATAACTCTTCCGCACGTGCTAAACGCAGACTCAGAGGCAACGGTCGAAGCTGGTACAGCCAGTACATCACGGGCAATGTTGCCAGAAATCTTTGGATACCTTGGAGAGTTCACAGCCCACCATTTCAAAATGTCGAAATCGGGTGTACGGGGATGAAAGTCTTCTTCTAGGTAGCGTTGCAGCTCGTTGCAGCTATTAGCTTTCTTAAGCTTGATATGTTCATCAAAATCTGAAAGGGCATCATCAGCCAAACCAGTTTCCTCGCCACTTTGCTCTTGTGACATGCTATTGAAGTCTTCAACTTCAGCTGCATATGCGAGAAACAAGGCATCGATAGCTTCCTTTACTTCTAGGATATGTTTATCTGCACCAACTCCAAAGTATTTTTTCAATCGAAACTCGACAAGCTCCATTTTAAACCTTGGGTCGAGAACCACTGGTATGCAATTTGTCAAATATGACTCCATGAAGTACTTATGAAACTTCTTTTTCATTTCTCTCACCATGATTCTTATTGTAGCGTTGCTGCTCTTTTCTTGTTCATCTAATACAACTTTCACGCTCCAGATTTCGAGGAAATAGAGATTTGAGGTTGGGTAGTCTGAGCCTGAAATGATATTGGTCGCATGGCAGAATACTTTTAGAAGCCGACAAATATCTACAACCATCTGTCATTCCTGGTTTGAAGGACCAAATGTATAGCTTGGCTCTTGTTGTTGTAAGGTCTCAAAGACTTTTCTAAATGGTAATGTGGACTCGAGCATAAGAAACGTGGAGTTCCATCTTGTAGACACATCTAATGAAGGTTGATGCTTGCATTCTATTCCATTTTGCAGAACCATCTTGTCAAATTGTTCTATTCTGCGTTGAGAACTCCTGATGTACTTTACACTATTTCTGATGTTGTCCACAACAGAATCCATGGATTTCAATCCATCTTCACTATCAAATTTAACACATGCGCTGCACACCGAATGTGTAGAAGTTTTCCTTTGTGATGGATAAGCTTTCGATCAACAAGATTTGTCCTAAGATGCCCAATCATCTTGGTGTTTACTTCTGCATTATCTAGTGTGAAGCTACATATCTTACTCTCATTGTTCCAGTCACGAATGCTCTGCAGCACCACGCCAAATATATTCCAACCATCATGGGGTGTTTCAACTAGACAAAATCTTATGATTCGATGCTTAACTTTCCAGTTATTATCAATCCAGTGACACGTGATACAGAGATACCCAAGTTTCTGGTTTGAGGTCCACATATCGCCAGTTAGTGATACTCTATGATTGCAATTCTTGAAGAAAGTTTCATTGTAACTTCTATACTGATGGTAAGCTTCTATGCAATCATTTTGAATTATTACTCTACTGATTGGTTTAAACCAGGGATTTACTACTGCACAAAATTTCCTAAAGCCAACATACTCGACGAATGAGAAAGGCAGACCATGTAAGACAACTAACTTGACAAGCTCACTCCTTGCGATTTCTTGATCAAATTTCCAATCAGGGTCTATTTCATCAGAATTTTTCATTTGTTGCACCAACCCATCCATTGAACATTTGACCTCACATACCTTGAGGTGTCTAGCAAGTTGACTAGTACCTGAGACCTTAGAGGCTGGAAATATATTGTTGCAATAGTTGCATTGGCCTTGCATCAGAAATCCATCAATATAGATTGGCTCAGCCTCCCTCCAAATGATAGAGGTCAACTTGCGTGGTTTGCGCTTGGATCCTACAAGTATGAAAGTTTCAAATGTTAGGAAATGGGCAGGAAATCAACATACTTGCATGCAACCATGTTACAACCATGTCATGCGTTGAACTTACCGTGGGTAGGAGCAGGAAAAAGACGATCACCCATAGTGGATGGAGCACCATGTCCAGGAATAGGCGAAAGAGCATGCAAAGAAGCTGGAGTAGCATGTACAGAAACAGGCGAGAGAGCATCCAAAGACGGGGATTTCAAAGTCCCAGTGGACCTTGGAGACCTTGCAAGCTGGTTTGGTGACCTTCCGGATGTTTGTGCTTTCTTTCTTGCAATCAGATTCAACATAGGAGACACCGAAATAATTGAAGGCAATTTTCTTCCTTTCATTTTGGTCTTCAATTGGGTCATGACAACCTGCATTTAGAACAATTTGACTATGATTGCAATCTCATGGTAGGAACTAGCAGAATAGAATTTCCATAAACTATAGTGAACTACATTAGCAATCTCAAGGTTAGTACCAGCAAGACCAAGAACTTACTTTTGAATCAATAGTTCTCGCAACCTTTGCTGCTCTTGAGCTTTCACTTGCACGAGATAGTGACCTTTTGGCCCCACGGACATCTTTGGACCGCTGCGGCTCCTCACATGCCTCACCGGACTCCTGCAGTTCCCGCACATAATTCAGTTAAGAATGGATTTTTTTTTAAAAAAGGTAGGAGTAAACAAAGACCATACATGCGGCTAATTGCATAAGCACCGTGAACTAGTCTAAATGCATGAGGGGAGGCTCAAGGATATCCAATATACTGGTAGAAGAATATGTTACCATTCCTACTGTGAATTTATACTCCAGCTATTGATATATAAATCAGAGAGTATCAGACCAGGGCATTTATACTCCAGCTATGGGTACTAGAAAGCTGAGGACTGTGTGCATGAGAAAGCGGACAAACATCTTAGTAGTTCATGAGAAAGCGGACAAATAATCTTCATTCTTCAATGTCTTGTCCATACGGCACTAAATATCTTGTCAAGGTCAAGCTCAAAATATTCTAATCATAACAGCATTGCATATCTTGTCAAGGTCAAGCTCAAAATCCTAATCAGCATCCAGATGAACCAGATTGAGTGCTACGGGGATGAGGAAATCAAGCTCAAGATGAAAATTGGAATCCAGTTCTTACCTTCTTCCGTCTAATCTTCTTCCGAATCTGGCAGCCATCCTTCTCCTTCTTCCGAACTGGAGTGCTTCCCTTCTCCTCCTCACAGACATGGACGGGATCGAGCGGTTCCGCAAAGATCTTGCCGGACACCGGCTGCTCAACGCACGGGGTGAAGGCTCCCGGATAAGAGGAGTTGAGGGGAGGAACGGGGGGATGGAGCGGCGGCGGTAGAGCTGTTCCTTTGGGGAAGAGGAGTTGAGGGGGAGAGCGGTCGGATGGGGCGGCGCCCTCCTCCGAATCCATGGACGGAGACAGGAGCAGCGCGGCGGCGGTAGCGGAGAACCGTGAATAGCCGCTAGGATTTTTCTTTTCTTACCGGGTGTCCATTTAGCAGGTTGAGTGGGCTTGGGCTGGCGGCACCGTGGGCCGCCGTTTCCATTTACAGATATAGGGGAGGAGGACGTCGTCTTCATCAACACCGTACGTGTGACCGAGTACGGAGGTGCTGCCCGATTGTGGCACCATCAAGTTCTTCTACGCGCTTTTGCAAGCGGTCAAGATCTTCTACGCACTTTTGCAAGCGGCAAGTGATCGACTACATCCACCACGAGATCTAATCTCGTTAGGCTTTGAAAATCTTCGAGGGTTAGTCTCATGATCTTCTCGTTGCTACCGTCTACTAGATTAGATCTTGGCTTGTGTTTTCGTTCTTGCGGTAGGATTTTTTTTTTGTTTTCTATGCTACGAATCTCATCACCTAAAACAAAGCCCGCCGGAAGTCCAAGGGAAGCATGTCGAAGAAGTCGCTTGAAACAAAAGATCCTTCGAAGATGACCACATCAACTGTCAGCTGTTTTTGACAAGGGCATTGAACTGCCGACTATGAATGTAGTCAAGAATTACATTCACGGTAGCGTACTTATGAAAGATTTGCCCCAGGGAAAAATTGTTAGGCATCACTGTGGCGTTATTATATCAGTTTTGGTGGCTTACCATGACAATAATTTTAAGAAGCCTATATCGAAGGAATCCTCTGGAGTTATGGTTAAGTTCAAACCTGAACACTTCTACCATAACTACGCAAAAAAAATCCAGACAATTGGGAAGATAACTATCTCATGATAAACCTTCGAGAGATGGACGCCAGCATAGTGAGATGCTATACACTGTGAGTATATAGTTGACTCAGTGGCAGTAGTAGCTATGTGTAGCTTTGCTACTGACAAATATTTTGTTTATGTAAGTTCAATTATAAGAGAGTCAGGGTCAATAACATTAGGGTACTCATCGTAGACCCTCATATAGTGACAGTCAATTGATTCAGACGCGGTCGTGGTCGAGAATTACATTACCCATGTGATGGATCTGGCTTTCAAAGATAACAAGTTAATCATGTGGGCCTATAATAAAAGGTAAAATATAGCTACTTATGCATCTTTTTATGCATTTGCTCGGATTTATGCAACTAACTAGTTCAAATTTTAGCTTTCATTGAATTCTTATTTGTATCTCACTATTGGATGTCCAAGTCTATTATTTTGATTCTTACCTAAGCAATCCGACGAGAAATTTTACGGATGCAAAGAAAATTATTGATAGGTGATTGTTCTTTCATCCGCATAATATAAATTAATGTCATCTATATTATTATAAGGATTTTATTGCATTCATATTATTTAGATAATTTACCGCATTTCGCTCGGGGGGACAAAATGCAGAGAAAATCAGTTACGCATCACTAGAGCATAACATGTTTGTCCCGGTTAGTTTTGCTAGCACTTATACTAGTAAGTGATTTATTTATTGAATAATATATGAAGTATATAATTTCTATGTTCTATGTCTCAGTGCCACCAGCAAGCCAGAAGGATCCATGTTATGTGGCTTCTATGTTGCCTATCACATGAATTTCGTAATAAGCAAAATGCAGGGAAATAAGCCATTTAAATTGATATGCAAACATCTTCTATTTTATTTTTACTATTTTTTCATATTTTGTACCTCTTTTGATCATACATATTTATTACCTCGCAACCTATGTTGGATGTGGGGGAGGTGACCGATCTGACACTAACAAAGCTCTGCGACCAGATGCGCGCGTTTCGGTTACAACAAGTGGTTAGAGCATCTCCACTCGTTGGCGCTCCCCACGCCCAAATCCGGCGAAAGTTTCGTCCGGATTGGAGGAAAATTAGGCCCGGGGAGCGCCGAAGTTCCAGCCGTCCCCCCGGCAGGACACCCCCAACTTGGGGCATTTGACATATTTCAAACAAATTCGACATAAAATTTAACAAGTTCGGCAAACAAGATTCAGAAAATTGTTGAAACAAATTCGGCGAAAATCAGTACAATGTTTAACAAGTGCTGAAACAAATGAAGCACATAATTTCACAAGTTTTGAAACAAATAAATAAAGACAGACTAGTTGGCGTCGGCGTTGGCGTTGCCTCAGAGCGTCCATATGTGCTCCACTAGATCATCTTGCAGCTGTTGATGCATTGTAGAGTCTCGGATCTCCTGGCGCATAGCAATGAAGGCGGCCCATGATGTCGGCACCTGGTGATTAGGCTGTGCAAGAGGTCCCTCTCTCTCATATGGTGCTTGTTGCTCAGCCAGATGAACCGGATGTTTTCGCTCATTTTCAATAATCATATTGTGTAGGCACATACATCAGTTCATCACCTCCCACATCTGATCTTTGGACCAAGTCATAGCGGGGAACCGGACGATAGAAAATCTCTGCTGGAGGACACCAAATGCACGCTCGACGTCTTTTCGGCGAGGCAAATGGACGAACACCTGACGGGCGTGGTCGAGGCAACCCGAGCCGCGAGCGACGAGGAGTAGGCCAAAGTCGGAAAACAGGCTGGCGGAGGAGCAGCCAGATAGGCCTTGGTCGAAAGACGGCGGAATATAGGTAGGTGGAGAAGGAGGGATGGTGGAATCTGGGCAACAAGCCGACGGGGTGGTGCCGGCGGCGAGAGAGATACGAGGGGTGGGGGAGATTTTGAGCGAGGTGGCGGTGGGGTTCGTGTGTCGAGTCGCCGACAGATCGGGCCCTTCCCCGCTTTTCACTCGTCCGGAGTCCCCGATAGATCCCCGGGGGACCGGGGATGGCGTGGGCTCGCCGGATGGATGAAGGGCCAAATCCGGACGAAAACGAGGAACCGGGGGCGCGACTGGGCAATTTCGCCGTCCGGATGGAAAAAACGTCGCTCGGGGGCCTCGTCGGGGAGACGAGTGGAGATGCTCTTACTCCCACTGGACCATCCCACAATCCTCCTGCTTGAGATGTGTTGCAAATATATGAAACAATCTATGTTATATATAGTCAAAAACGTTATCTTTGTTCTTTCAAAACGTTGATTGAGATTTTCAAAACTGTAAATTGTTATGCATGTCGTGTGTATATATGAATGTGTTATGTGGATCGAGTAAAGAGTTATATATCTAATGCTATGCTCATACACTGCCACGTTAGCTGTAACAAGCAGGCATGCGTAAAAAAAGAAAAACAAAAAATAATAATGGCAGCATGCAACGATTTTTCATACCCCTATAACACAATGGTAGCATGCAAAACGACACGCGAGCAGTAGCATGAACTATTAGCAGCGTGCTGCCCACACGCTGCATTAAGGCTAATGGCAGCGTGCAGGAGTGACACGCGACTAGTACTTTACCTATCAGTCGTGTGTCGTGTGGGCACGCGACTAGTAGCTTATACCACTGGCCCGCGGCTGGTAGGCTTTTTCCTACTAGTGCGAGGGGTCAAGATTTGACTAAATTGGCAAGAATTTGGAGTTCTAGTGACAATTCTTCTTCACAAAGTCCCAACCATGGGGGGACCCCCCCCACCCCCTTCCCGGTGTTTGTCCCTGCCTAGCCGGCGTTGTAAACTTGCCAGTTGGTACCTCTTCCATGATATGTGATGCACCTTCCAGGGTGTATTATAAGGAAAAGGGACTCTAGCATCGCAATATTAAATATATTGCTCGTCTGTTTCCATCAATTCCGACTTTTGATTGAATTTGTGCGGAGTGTTGAAATATATTGTCCATCTCTCTCCATCAGTTTAGGCTTTGATGGTAGGGCATGATCACACAGATATGGTTCATGTACTACCCCCTCCGATCCAATGCAAATGACACCATCGTTTTACACGTTTGAGCTTTGACCAATAATACATATTTTACTTTTTATAAAAATATACCATTAGAAACTTTAGAAGTATATGGATCCAATGATACAACATGCATGCCATAGTAGTATAATTTATAGTTCGTTGGTCGAATTAATGGTCAAATGTAAACTTTTAAAAACGTGTGCGCTGCCTGAATAGGAAGAGAGGGAGGGAGTACTTCAAAATTGCACCTTCACACACGGCCATGCTCGCCCGCTCGATCGGTCGGCGCCGCACGACGATATTAGGCGGTCGGTGGCCGGCCCGATCGCCGCGCTAGCGGACGCTTCATGCCATGCATGGACGGCGTCCGCACTGGCCGCCCGGCGCGCGCTCCGACGCCCCGGTCTCCGCTAGCTCCACCGCCCCGTGCGCGCGCGCGCCGGCGGAAATAACATATCCTGCCGCGCGCGCCGTCAGGCGTACCCCGTGCTGCACGCCGTGGTCGTTGGCTGCGATGGTCAGGATAAGCACCTGGTCATGTGCGCGCCAGCGTCGAGACAACGGAGATTATGTCTGCATACATGTATGGTCAAGGCATCAGGTCACCAGCTGCCATCCGATCCAACTACGTATCCAGTCCGACCCATCCCGTAGGTACCAGGGAGATGATTAGCGGAGAGCTACGGTTTGTCGAACCAGGGTGGTCCATATCAAAGCTGAGAGATTCTGGTTTTCTCGGTCTTCGTCTTGACCGATCGATTGAGCGAGCTGGGGACAAAACGTCTATTGCGCCATGTTACAGGGTGCTCTATCTCTCTCTGCCCCAGAGCTCTCCAGGAAGTACTCGTTTTGCTTGGTTTCGTCGTTAGCCCAGGATCGAGGTGCGAATTTGCATGCATGCAGTCGAGGACAAAGCCTGCGCCATGATTGCCGAGCGTGTGTCGTCGTCTAATGGCTGGTAGATTCGTACGTACGCACTACGGAGTCGACGCTCCAACCGGTACTACACGATTCTCGATTGATCATCTCAACGGACACGAAACAGTAAGGGTTAATTAAGCAGGTATAGGATCAGCTTGCGCAAGGAGAAAAATGTCACTGTGTAAAGTTTCTTTTGCGAGCAGGATCCCGAACTATTATAGAAGTTGACAAAAAGTATAATGCACCTCACATAATTAACACAGGACAGAGAAACAGAGCTGCGGCCTAGGCCTGCATGCGTGCAACTTGTAGTTACGGCTCGTAGACGTTTTGGCAACTGATACAGTGACACACATATATATCGTGACACTCATCCATGAGTTATGTGTCGTCACTGTTGATGTTGTGTCATGGTTTCAGGTCACCGTTCTAGGAAAGATCAGGACTACCCATAAGCTGCTGTTGGCTGCGCCCGACAAATAGTATTCGGCTCCTCCTTGGTCCTTGTGATCACGAAATATGCTGACTACAATCATTTCAATCATTTTGAGATTGTCAATCACTGGACAAGTATATAGCGAAATCTTCGGTGGCCCCCTTTAATACCCGCGGCGCCTACGTCGTGGTCACAAGTGCCGTGTCGCTTGGCGAATTCACCCTCTTCATCTCGGCCACCTTTCACACCTAGCGACTATCAACAGTTCTTCCATCGGTACCTTCTCGAAAGTGCTCCACTCCACCACCAACACAATATTCCGCCAGCCAGTCTTCAACGACAGCTCTTGTATTCTCTCTCGCCCCCCCTATATATTCGTGTGGGAACATGTCATACTTGGCAGGTTGACGGTGACCACTAACGTTGAGGAGCTACATGACAACTCCTCAGCATCATTGTTACCTTGTTCCGCAATACGTCTGTGCTCCATTGTGGTTATAATTAGGGTTCCTTGGGGGCATCTAGATGAGCGACAACGCCACGGTCTTCCGCCACGACTTTATGTCACCTGATGTAGTTTCCCGCAACATAGCAAGCAACGATCCCCTATTGGGGCGGTGTTACTCTCCCTCTATTTGCAAATAAATTTTGAAGGACCGCGTTTCGAGATTTGTGGCCTCGCTATGGGCGTCTCCTAGGCGCCATAACTTTTACTCCCTATTTTTCTTCCTGGGTGTACCATTGGACCTAGAGTTGACTATCACACACCCTCCTTCTGTCTCTGTAAATGACATATGATTTTTCCGCTAATCAAGGATGCGACATGTTGATACCAATCATTTCAATCATTGTGATCACTAAATATGTAGATTCCAATCATTTCGACATTGTTCATCACTATACAACTACACCGAACTCTTTTATGGCCCCCTTTACAACCAAGAGTGCCTACACCGTGCGGTCACCATCACATTTCTTGATGAGGTATTCTCTTCATCTAGACATTCCCCGTGCCCAACCATTGTAAGCAGCTCCTCTATTTGTGCCACCGGTGCCACTCACCTAGTAGTTTCCTACTTTGATGTCCACACATTATCCCCTTAATTACCTGCATGTGTATTAGGATGCATCGGTGATACCTTGAATCACCTCTTCTTTTCCTACCCCCACGGTTGTCATATGGGAGCGTGTCATGCGGGCGGCGTAGTGTATCTATGATACACAAAGTTAAGGAGCTCTACCATAGCTCCTTGACATCTTTGCTCCATCGCAATGATTTGGGGGGTGGGGGTGGGGGTGGGGGAGGGGATGTTGTAGGCATCTAGAAGAGACACAAATGCCTTAGTCTCCCACAGTCACCTTCCGCTACATGTCATAGTTGCCAAGAACACCTCAACCAATATTTTCCTATGGCGGTGGCGCTGTTCTCACTCTACTTGTAATATCATTTTACATGCCAGGGTTTAGAGCTTTGCGACCTCATTGTGAGTGCATCGCGGATGCCTTAGCTACTGGTGTTGTACCTATCAAATATGAGGTGGTACTCATAGATAGCGTCGTCAGTCTTATTACTCAATGGTTGTGTATGTGCGCGCACGCGTGCGTTCTTCTACATAATACACATCATTTGTTAAAAAATGAACATCAAAATAACCGAGTTATTAACAAAGAACATAATGGAGTTTTATTGGACTTTTTTGCGAAAGAGAAAGTAATTAAGGACAAAAGCACCTAGGAGCTATACATTTTCTTTTGTCAATTTCCTGGCATTTCTTCCTTTACTAACAGAGCTCGTGCCTATGAGAATGTGTTTTATTGTACAAATAACGGTGGTTGTTTGAATTTTGATGCCACATATTTGAAAAAAAACTATGAAGTTTGCTTAGGATGGCCTACTCCTTTTTCATGGTTTTTTTTTTTGCAATCACCATAAAACTCAATCGTGCAAATGAGTCAAGTTCGATTCTCGATTTCCAATTTCATGAAAATCTTAATTTATTTGCGAGTATGTCTAAAAATTAAAAATCCCACAACTTTTCAAATCTTAAAAATGCTATTTTGAGCCCCACTTTTGTTTTCTTCATATAGATAGAAAAATCAAAGAATATTCCACAAAAATTGGACATTCTAACATCTACAAATTAACTAGATAAAGTTTGAACTTTTTGGATGTTTACGATTTTTTTTTTCAAAATAAAGGAAGCATGCTCTCCCAAGATCACAAAGTCCCCACTGCTCGGTATTTGTGCATCTTGAAAATTCTTAAAATTAGTTCCACATACAATTTTACAAAATAAGTAAAAAATATGACCAAATATAACTTAGATATAAAACAAAATATTCAAATTATATTTTGAACAATGTATTGTCTTGATATTTTTTTTGAAAGGCACATGTACATGAATCTTAAACTCAAGCATCAACACTTACATAGTTACATGTACATATGCCTTTCCCTATACTACGTATATAATTTCTTTTGCAAGTGTTTCAGCAACGGTTTTTGCAGAAAAACACCATATCGAATGGTCTTGGATACTCTAGTAGAGAACCTATTACATGTAGAAAAGTAGAAAACCGATCAGACGTTTAGTAGTATGATTGGGTATACCAAGAGGACGCATCCGATGATGGTAGTTGGTAGATTTTTATAATGGGAACTCTTTGCCCGTACAGTCCAAATGATTAATTATAGTTTTCTGGATCTTCCTGGAGACCATTTTCTGTGATCCTCGCGAGGCAAGCTAACCAGCCAGCCAATCGCCATGAACCATGTCACGTTAGTAGTACCACAAGTGGTGTAAGCCTGTTGGAAATCTTTGTTAATCTTTTTTTTCAAAACCAGAAATATTTGTTAATTGAGCAGGACCAATATGGCCTACGTGGATCGACAAATCGGCATCTCCGGCTCCAGCATTTGGCATTTCTGCGGTCCACACAGTGTTGGCGAACACCGTTTTAATATTCGGCTCTCCCTCCAGCTCAACCCTAGACGAATCTTCCTGCGTCCCTAGATGTTCCCTGCACGACTAGCCTTGTTAGCCAGGCAAATCATGTGTAAACAGTCTTGGAACTCCTGCATCCATGGGCCTAAGCCAACAACACACAGAAGCACACACACAGCCACACTCAATCTAAGTAAGGTTCTGTTTATTCAACTAAAAAGTACTGTATAAGGCTATGTCTGTTAGGTTACTCCTTCGCGTTAAAAAGATGATGTTTTTGACAAATTTTAAAACATTGATTATGGGTTTTGCTTTTAAAACTTATTAGGTGGAGAACTTAAGAATGGTATGCATTGGTTTGTACCCGAAATCCAATAACATTATTATAATTTTCTTCGCAGCAATGCTATGTTATAAGAGAAAGCAATAGTCAAAATTACAACAGAGATTAAGAAGAGGAAATTTCACAAATATACATATCTATGGAGTTGTACTAACAAAAAACCCGCAGCTCTAGGAAGGTTTAATTGATACCGTGATCCCTAGGGGCAATGACTAACAAAAAAAACATATAATCGCAACAACTAACCAGTTGACGCGAATCTCACAAGCACGTACCACATGTCATGGACTAAAGAAGTGTCTTGGCTTTTATTCAGTTTCAGTCAGCCTTCACCTTCGTACTCATCTCACTCTCTTCTCTTTCCTCATTGTGTGTGTGGTGGGGTTGGGGGTTGGGGTGGTAGAACTGCGCCACCTCCATCCCGACCGATCTCCCCAATCTCCATCATTGCCTCCACTTCTATTGGAGTCTTTGCCATGGACTCATAAGTAGTGTTGCCTTTCGGACTTCATCGTATAATGCATGAGGAAGGGATGCATAACCTACAAGAACTTGAAAGGGGTAGTGGCGCGAGGCAGGGTCTTTAGTGACGACATGACTGGCTCTGGTGAGTGCAAGGATGCCATGCAGATGAACAACATGAAAACCACACGGAGGAGCACATTAGAGCGAACACTCCGCCTTGACAACCAACTGTTGCTCACCGGTGGTGCGAGGCGTGTGTGCTGCTCAGTCACACACAACTTCCATCTCTAAAGTTTCAAACTCAAGATATTGCGAGAGCGGCCAAAAGGCAATGCTGAGTTCAACTGTTGTCTTTGGTATTGTCGCCAGTGCCGCTGGAAGGCACATGCACGTCGGTGTTCATTTTCGGTGGCTTATCTAGCATTGGTGCCGCCATATTCACTCTCTATCCCCTGGCTTTGTCTGGTTTGAAAGGAAACTGCCTGAGGAGAGAAAGACTCTCTCAAGCCGATTATAGGATGATCCACTTCCTTATTCACTGGAATCTACGGATCCAAGACGATCATAGGACGATCCACTTCCTCATTCACTAAAACTTATCGATCCCACTCACCAAATTTTGCGTCAACCAGGTAACAAATGTAAATATGGATCTTTGTTACCTCATAGTCCGGGGTATCAGGTAAAATAAGAAACTCTCGGAGGAGTGAGAATTATAAAAAAAAATGTATTTTGTTTCTCCCTATGATATCATGTATGTACCAGAAGATAGCTGAATATGTGATTATAATTGAACTTAGTACTCTATGTGCAACACAACAGAGTTGAACAAGGATCTATCTTATAACCAAGTGAAACCAATTTATTTTCACCAATTGGGTCTTCCCCACGGATGGGTGATTAATCTATGATCATAGAAGTACTACAAGATGCAGACGGCTGATTAATCTACACATGCATGGATGCCCTTGCATGCATGTGAGCTCATCATGCAAATCTAGCGAAACCACACTCCCCCATGTAGACCGCACACAGGGTAGACAGATCCAGAGGCCGCACGACTAAACAACGAAAGTAAACAAACATTTACTCGATCGATCTTGGGTATACTAGTACTGTACGCCCCACGGCCCAAGCCCACTCAATGCCCATCAGATTCAGCCGCACACTGCCGCTCAGTGCTCACGCATACATCATCTTCACCTCCGCTACTAGTATAGTCTATTAGTACCACTCACCACTCACCAGTCACCACGTCTCTCCTTGTCACGCATTTAGGACTCTCGCTTTCTCCCTCCCTAGCTCGATCGGTAGCTCCCTCCGCCCCTCCCTCCTAGCTAGCATCCTGCCCTCTGATCTTGCGGCCACCTCCTCCGTTCCGTCCGGCCTCCGCTACTGCTACCTTTTTGCTCCCCTCTATCCTCACACCGTGGCCATTATATATACCTCAGCTCGCTGCAACTGCCTCCACCAAAAAACCTAGCTAGCAAGCCATACTCATCAGCTAGCTCACACTGCTACGTACCCTCAGATCGAGCTAGCTAGCTTTCTTCAAGTGCGAGCATGTCGTCGAGCAGCCGGAGGTCACGCTCGCGGCGCGCGGGGACCTCGGTGTCGTCGTCATCGTCGAGGTCGATCTCGGAGGACCAGATCTCCGACCTCCTCTCCAAGCTGGAGGCACTGCTCCCCGACGCCCAGGCCCGCAATGGCGCTCAAAGGGTAATTAGAGTAGCAGCTATATGCGTGCATGGCTTCATGCTTACTCTCTTTCTTGCTGAAGTAACTTGGTTGTCGCAGGGGCCGGCGTCGAGGGTGCTGCAGGAGACGTGCAGCTACATCCGGAGCCTGCACCGGGAGGTGGACGACCTCAGCGAGACGCTCGCCGCGCTGCTCGCCTCCGACGCCGTCACAGCCGAACAGGCCGCCGTCATCCGGAGCCTCCTCATGTGATCCACCCCTCCAACCATCCATCCAGTGGCTACGATACCAAGCTCGCTCCGCCGGCGCATGCGTACGCCGTCCGTGGCGCCCGGCGGATGATCATACTCCGAGCTAGCATACCTGGCCGGCCTAGCTAGCTAGCTCGTGTACGCGCGAGCTTCTCTTTCAGATTTTCTTTCTTTGCATTGTTTGGTTGATTAGTTCGACCGGTCCGAGCCTGGATTGCGAGAGGTTTTGGACAGCATGGTCAGTGGTTTTAATTAATCACACGCGAGATACTGGCACTGTGCGGTACACTGCTGGTATCTACTCCTAGCTAGTACGAGCGCGAGAGCTTCGTCACGGTGCTGTACACTGAAAAGCCAATGACTGTGTGTTGTTTAGTGTGTGCACGAGAGGGTGCTTTATTAGTTTTTGGTACTACTTGACTCTCTTGGATGGCTTCTCTTTCTTTGATGGGCCACACGCTTGATAATTGCAGCTACCGCTCTTGGATGTATGTATGCTTGTGTGTGTGTATACTCTCTGTAGTAAGCGTCGTGTGTACGTTTTGCTTGAGCTAATTTTAGAGTTCAATTAAAGGCAATGATTTGTAAGCTGATCATAATAAATTGTGATGCCTATTGAAATCAATGTTGTGGTGCCCTTGCAAAATTAATAAAGTTGGTACTGTCCGTATGACTACACTCCTACTCTCCACTACTCCAAAATAAATGGCCTAGGACGATATGTGCTTTCCTACCGCGAGAAATGCTTTTGTCCATGCACGGGACCTCTCCGGGCAGGGACGGAGCTAGAAATGAAGTATAAGGGGGGCAATCTTAGTATGAGGGGGGCATAACTAGCTAAAATCACACAAATAAGGAGCTGCTATCGTTAGTGTTCAAAGAAAAATCATGAGCATGGTTTCATTCAGTTTCTTCATGCTTCGTTCAGTCAAGTTCATAGAAACTGATTAACACTCAATGAAACATCATGGTATACGAATCTCAAAGCCGCATATCCACGGCTAAAACATGCACGGGACATCCCACGCATGGGACAATCACCACGTTCTTTCTACCATGCACTATAGCTAGCGTGCATGTATTATTTGTTTATTGTGTCGGAGGTTGGAGCTCTCGATACAGCACAACGACTACACTCTAGAACAAAAAGATACCTAACGAAACTTTAATAAAAACCTCACTACATGCCCATTCTTTTACCGATACATGGACACACATTAAGATACACTCTAATAGTGGTGGAGTTAGCAGGGAAATAAGATTATGGGGGGCAAAGAAGGTGGACAGCACAATATCATTCGTAACATGGCACACTTACAGAAATGTAGAAAATTGTTTTTACTAGTACGGAAACTACACTCTAATAAAAAAATAACCGACAAAACTATAATTAAAGCGCGACAATATTTTTTTACTGGTACATGGAGAAACTGATACATGGGCCAAGTTAGAGAAATGAAGACAAAAAATTTATGGTTATGGGACATGGGCAAAGTTTGAGAAATGAAGACAAACAATTTATGCACAAACTAAAACATGAAAGTGAATAAGCATATGCGTGTATGTATCATATGGAGTATATCATAGGGGGAGCGTGACACCTGCTAGTCCCCCTATCTCCATCACTACACTACAAGACAAGAAACACGGCAAAACATTATGTAATACTAATCTAAAAAATGATATTTTTGGAAAAATAAAGAGGCATGACATGGACTTTCATGTCACAACGGATGGTGGATCATCCGAGCTCTATAATCGATCTCTCGATTCCAATGAATAAGGTCACTGTATTTTAAGATTTCACTTTGACCAAAAAGGCAAAAACCAGTCCAAATATATGAGAATATTTGTTGTTATCATTAGAAAGTGTTCTTTAACTTTATCCATTTTATGTAAAACGATCGAGATATTGTTGATTAAAACTTTGGCCAATCACTCAGCTTGCAAAGCCGGAGGTGGTATAAATTTGGACAGGAGTACGTACATTCATTTAGTACCACCTTAATGGAATTGAATGAAATTGACGTACCCAGGTAAATGGCCAGTTATCTTCTGCAGAGTACAACTAGTGTACTCTACTACTCCTACACTATATAAATGGAGTACTATGAATTGTACAGATCAATTTGTCACTGGTACGAGTTAACGTTATCGTCCCTTAGCAAAGTAGTAAACGTACGACTTATCCTGTCCTCTCCCGAGCAAAATTTTAGGCATTGAGATTGATCAAGGTGGGCGCGCATTTGAAATGTCGTTTAATCAAGTACGATGGAAGTGGGGAGTGCCGGTATACTTCGTTTTTTCCAGTAATAATTATGGTTGTGGACAAATGAAGAAACTTTTGGGCAGCGAGAACGTTCTCCAAACGAAATGCAGATACGTATACGTCGGTCGATAGATGCATGTGGATGCATTCGCGCATGGACCATATGTGTGATGATGCGCCCTACGTCTAAGTGGGGGGCGACGGTAGGGAGGGAGGCAGGAAATCAAAGGCACACGTGCCGTACGCTCATGACCACAACCGTGCAACTAATCAAAGGATATGTACGCCCGTCGATCGGCCGGTGGTACCTCACCCAGCTGATGCTCAGTCGATTAGGTTCAGGACCATTTTTGCACATATCTAGGGTGCAGAAATTCATTGTGTTTGCGTGTGGATAAACTCCGGTAATTGCACTCTCTAGGGCCTCGTTAGGTTGCTCCCAACCTCACTGGTTTTGAGCCGAGATCCACGTGGTTACACCGGGGTTGGTCCCCGGGAGTTAAATACCGGCCCACGCTATGGTTAAACCGCCCCGGTTTTCTACCTGGTCTAGTTTTGCACGAAACCCCTCGTTTTGGCCGGGTTTTAGAAACACTATGCTAGATCCGTGGATTGCATCCCGAGCGTGACGCGACGAAACGACACTCCCTCTCAGCTCTCGCGACAGCGGGAACGACTCGACGGTGGCCGGCTGGAGGAGATCTCCTCGACACTGACGTTGCCCTTCCTTGACGCGGCCGCCGCCACGGAGCCCGACCGAAGCCCTATCCGGAGGAAGCTCAAGATCTCCCCCTTCCCCACCTCCGACGCCGGCCGGTAGAAGGCAAATCATCTCCTCCCCCTCGTCCTCCCCTCCCCCTCTTCTTGTATTCTAGGTTGTTTTTGGTGGTTGGTTCCAGCAATGATGTTTCCTTCTGGCATGGATCTTGTCCAGGGACATCCATGCTAGTTGGTTCCTTGATCTGGTAGATGTTGATGCTTTGATCGACTAGAGTAGAACAATTTGATGCATACATCCATATGTTTGTCATTTCATTCCTAGCCAAATTACCAAATGTTGCTAGGTATGAGACACAAACCAAACCTAGATATGCTTCTTGCTGCGTGAAGAAACGTGAAGCTCAATAAAAAGTGTAGGATCACAAATTATACTGAATACATATTTTAACTCACTGATTCTAGGACACATTTGGGTAGGACGGGACTTTGTGTGTTCTTTGATAATTGGTAGCAGTGGCGGAGCTTCAAAGAAACTGATGGGCGGGCCCAATACCATTTTACTAGATTTTAATAATCAATTCATCATTCATGCATGGCTTTGTTGCCATTCCAATTTAAGCAAGGGTAAAGGATCAGCTGGTGGTGCTGAAGAACCTTACTCAACTTAACTTATTTTATTTTGTTTTATTTTCAAAACAAAATCAATTCTTATGTGGCTACCTTTCTCACAGTTGATTGTTATTGGTTGTAGTAATTTAAACCAGCAATAATTGGCTGAGTACCAATTATCCAGTGCATTCTTTTCAGCAAGTACCAATTATCAAGAGTACATATTAAACCTGCAATTATATTTTGTGTGTTCTTTTGTTTGTGGTATTTAAACCTGCAATTTGTTCCTACTTAGTATCTCTTATATTCAGATAGTACGTATAACAGCAGTACTTATAAATTTTCTTTGAAAGCAAATTCTGTTCAGTAAATGTTAAATAACTTGGGTCCTTTTTATCTTCAGTTTTTGAATGGCTTTGAGAATTATGGACCACGTTAGAAAGAGAGAGGAGGAGCAAGAGGAAGATGGTGATGATGTGATTCTCTTTCTTTTACCAATGTTGCATTGTAGGGTGAACCAAGGGAAAAAAAAGCACCGCCATACATCGACGATAAGAGGCGAGGAGGTTTTAAAGGGACTTGCTGGAAAGGCACATACAAAATTGCCTGGTAGCATTTTGGATGGAGGCTCACATCTTCAGGGCTTTGGCTAGTTTTCTTCGAAGCAGGAGATTGGTACGTGATACCAGACTTAGCGTCGAAGAGAAACTAGCAGCCTTTCTATGGATGCTGTCCCATAATGCCTCCTACCAGGATCTCCAACTCCAGTTCAAGCATAGTAATGACACTTTCCATAACATCATGAATAAGTTCTTCAACATAGTTCCTGCACTATCCAAGCACTTCCTCGAGCCTCAAAATCCAGCTCGAGTACATCCAAAGATCTGGAACAATCCAAGATTCTTTCCTTATTTTTAGGTTTTTGCTAAACTATTTCAGTCCAAATCATATAACCATGAATTATTTTTCTCATAGCAAATAATACCTTCTCGGTGTTCTTTGCAGAACTGTCTTGGAGCTATTGATGGGAGACATGTTCCCATGAACATTACCGGTGACATAGCCACACCATTTAGAAATTGGAAGGGCACGCTCAACCAGTGATGATGGCGTGATTCCACAAGAAATAAACGTGAAGTTCAGGTCCAAGTCACACGCCACCATGTATACTCTTCTCCGGATTCCACCAGGTATACTAATGTGGTACCCAATAAGTGAGGTCCAACCTCCCATCTCGTATGGATTGCTGTTAACAAAAGAGGTGATCGGTGGCTGTCTACAACGGAGCTACTCCTGGCGCCTGTACATACGTCCAATTAACCTGGGTTATTATAATAAGAACACAAAAAGGAGCAATAACAAAGGCTTTATGAGCAGGTGCTCAGGGCACACCTGTATCTCCGATACTCATAGTTCATCAAGATCCGGGTTAGCTTTTCTTTTTATCTCTTAAACGATTTCTTTTTCGATCTTAGTTCTCACACAATACGAAATGTGAATTTCAAATTTTAAAGATCACAGAAATATAACAACTAGAATGTATGAAAAATAGTTTGATTTTTTATGATATTAAAAATATATGTATAAATAATTTGTTTTGAATTATAAATATTTTAAATTTTAAATTGCCCAAAAAAATTATGAACTATTTCGTCACATTCTAGTTGTTATTTTTTTAACGACTTGCGAAGTTTCAAATCTATAAAAAAAGGTTAAAAAAATTCTATCAAAATGGAGGTTTGAGAGATACGCACACAACCTTGTTTATTAGATTTTTTCAAAATAGCATTACAAAGAGAATACAAGGATCAACTCAAAGCCAGCTAACTAGCAACCGCTGTCGCAACACCTACAAACTTGATGAAGGAGGTTGCCATGTCGAGGCCGTTTGCCCGGACCTTACACCAACTAGGCACCTCATCTAAAAACTGGAAGCTACACCAAGAACCGGAGCACGGATCAGTCCAGCAGACCCGGAGCATGCACCGTTGCACATGCTCTAGAAGTCGCGCCGCCATCTATCACTCACCCTTCTTCAGGACATGGGTCAATGTTGTGACCTTGGTAGACCTGCCATTGATGTTATCATGATCCAGACATCATCACAACTATCTTGCGCGAGTTAATCATGTCATTGTCACGTCTAACACCTAACCCTCTGCACCACGCCGCCGTAGACAAGGAAGATGCACACCCTTTCACCTCTTGACCCATGTCATGATACTTACAACTTTTCCCTAGAGAAAAATGACATGCAAAGACGAGCTAGATCAAACACGCGGGGTTTGACTTTTGAGCAAAGCTCATACCAGTACTAGTTTACTACTGGCTTACTTGCAGCGACAATGTACACGAGAGCTCGATCGGATTGCTCGTTAATTAGCATAACTGCGGAACGAGGATGCACGAGGTAACTTCGTACGGGACCAAACGCAATCTTCCCGATCCATCCAGTGGCAAGCCACGCCGCGTTTTTCTTTCTACGGAAAGCGCAAGCTAATGATGAATCGCACATTCGCACTTGCATGCGTCATGAATTGGCCGTGACAGGGAACGCCGTCGATACTGATCGACGATCCATGTGTGTGTTTGTGTTCCATTCCACATTTCCACCGGATTAATTAGCCTGAACATGCGATGAGCCGATAGCTCCATCGAACGTAGGCGCGCGCGCAAGCTACAGCCACGTGAAGCATCATGCCTGAACATTGGATGAGGCGATAGCTCCATGCACATACAGCTCGAAGCTCTGCGAGTTTAACACGTCATCTCGTCTGTCGTTTAGCTCGGTTCGTTGCATAATTTACTTTGCTAGCCAAATCCTGATGCTTAACTAGTATCTTGGGCTAATACATGTCAGCCTATACCATGCTGATGCTTGGATAGATCAGTGATACACATGTATGTATAACTTAACCTGTTATTCAATTTCTGTCAACGATCTTAATGAGCAGCTCGTGAGCACATAACAAACACAATCAAACAATAGTTTTAGCTCGTTATTCTTAACGAGATTAATGATTCAAGCCTTAGCGATCACGAGCTTAACGATTCAAGCCTTAATGAGCCGAGCAACTCGTTAGTCTAGCCCGAGACAGGACAGCCCACGTCGGTAAAAAACAAAATACTCGCAGATCTCTTTTTGTTTTCTTTTATTTATGTGCATCCCCATGGCATAAGTAAGTGAACTAAGCATTTATTAGACATAGAGAACCAACTGGTGGTAGAATGGTTAGGAGAGCAGCGACAACCTTAGTCCACCAAAAGTTAAACCCAAGGTTTAATATTTATGTGTCTTGTAAAGGGCTCATAAGGATATGCGTGCATTCATAGGCGTAAGTGTATATACCTATTTGTGAGCATCTTTATTCTGTTTCACAAAAAAGAGAGCAATCACTAGACACCTAGAGCCGTGGAAGCATGATATTTTACCTGTCACGATTTAAAAATACTACTAGTGTTGCTCACCAGATCACGGAATTATCATTGTTGCTTTTGTCAGTTTAGGATAATATTCATTCGTAGTATGAATATACGAGTATTTCTTCCACTCTTAATTACACATGAAGGACCAACAATACATCAAACATCAAACAAATGAAAGAAAGACTTACTTATTGTGTGGGTTGCGGCAGAACAGGTCTACCCCGCAAAAGAAAACAATACATCAAACATCTTAAACAAAGAAATGAAATCATACACATACGTGAGAGCTGCAATTTTTTTTTTTTTGAGGAATTACAGCAGGAGAATCTCATACTGTTTCAGCTTTTTATTAAAAGGGGTGGGAGCCCAAAGTTCTTACATGATCCAAAGATCTGTTGCGGTCAGAAACCCACCGGCGAGCAGCGACGGGCAACACAGTAGAGCCGGGAACAACTTAGGGCTGCGGCTGGCCCTGGTCCCTCCGAGCGACGGCCCGCAAAGATTCGGCACGCACGTCCGATGCTGGTGCAAGGGCGTGCCACCTGACCTATACCTGGTCAGGAAGGTGATGGATGATGCCTCGCTTAGTTTCCTGCATGGCATACACGTAAACATTAAATACGAGCCTCGATCGGCTCTCAGGTTATCCTGTGAATCGGCTCAAAGAGCCGATCCACCCATGATTCGCACGAGGTGTACGAATATATGGTGGTCCTGCTTGATCAGAATAAAGCTAAAACGATCTACTACGATTTAGGGTTTTCACCACATAATCGGAACATCCTACTCGTGATTGAGCCTCGCGGCCACGCACGGTGATCGTAAGCCGATCCTAGACAAGGCCTAAAAACCAACACGAAGTTGATCCCCGGAACATCCTGTCTAGGGCTAGCAAATTACACCCTACGTGCCGCTGGATCCTTCAACCCTTTGTAAGGCCTAACTATTGCAGATATTAAACTAATCCTTGAAGAACAAGGAGCAACCGTAACGGATCGGATCTACTGAATAATGATCAAGCTGGGTGCCACCCCTACACCTAAGATAGGTGTAAGGGCGGCTAGATGTCTAAGGGTTGCACGACGACAGCATATGATACGAAGAACAATGCTAACCCTAACACATCTAAGATAACTACGTTGCTCGCCATAAAAAAGGCTCCAGTACGAGCAACGCATGAACAACGAATAAACTTGTACTGCCTAGATCGCAAGACTAGGCAGCATGATGCTTACCCGGAAGAAACCCTCGAGACAAGGGAGTTGGCGATGCGCCTAGATTGGTTTGTGGTGAACGTGATTGTTGTTTATTTCATAAACCCTAGATACATATTTATAGTCCGTAGACTTTCTAACGTGGGAATAATCCCCACCGTGCACGAAACAAACTCTAACTAACCGACACGTATCCTACTATATTACAGATAGAAGGGCAAACTAGCCCAAACTTTGCATATAAGGCCGATTCACGTATATTCTTCCATGTATATTCTTCAAGCCCATCTTGATCGCGGCCCACCTCTGATTCGGTCAAATTCTGGTGATAACACATGCCCCCCTGGTTTTGGAATTGATAATTCCAAAATCACTCTGCTTTTCTTCGTCGGGTCATGTCGTGGCAGAGCAAAACCGTCGCAGTATCCATCATCATGACGCCTTGCCTTCTCAACTTCTCCGCGTGACTTGGCAGTTTTGTTGTTTTTTTTCCTTTTTTCCTTGGGCACCACTTCCTCGGAAACTGCTGTGGCATTGAATCTCCACTATATCCCCTTTTATTTAACCGCTCCAAACAGTTCACCTTTTCATCCCCTTCGCATTAGCACTCCAAAAAGCCCTCCTGCGCCACCATGTCTTCCTCCTCCTCTGCCTCATCGGGTCTTTCCACCCAATCCTCCTCCTCTCGCGAGCCGACGCCGGAGTTGAACCCGGAGGAGGCCCACGCGGCGAACATCCGCCGCGCCATCGCAGCCGGGGAGGAATCCAGTCACGATTTCTCCGTCTGGTCTGAGGACGAAAAGTCCTCGACCGACGGGGAAAGTGACCTCCGCTTCCTCGCCGACGGGGAAACGGAGGAGGAGAGCGATGACGATCGCTTCTCCTGTGACGACTTCACCTCCCCCGATGAGGAGGAGGAGGAGGAGAAGGAGGAGGAGGACGACACCTCCTCCGACGAACCGCCGGCCAAACGCTTCTGTCCCTGGCCGGGGAACCTCAACGACTTCGACAGCGACGACGACGCTGACGAGGAAGATGAGGACAACGAAGGCCCGGCCGGTGGCCACTGGAGCAGCGACGACGAGCCCGCCGGGAGCAGCGCCGACAGCGGTGACGACGGCGACGACGAGGACGACGACGAGGGTAGCGACGGCCCGTAGATAGGACCCTTAGCATAGGATCAGTAGTAGTAGATGGGGCAATGTATCCCCTAGTACTTCCTTTTGAGAGTAATCAGCTCTTTTTGTAAGAAATCTTGCTTATCAATGAAGAATTTCCCCCAATTTGATTTTGCCGATTCCCTTCGAGCTAATTTAGCCGATCTCCCCTCATACTGATTTTGCCGATTTGTCCCCTTAGCCAATGCTTAATGAGCCGATAGCAACGCATCGGTCCTTCACAAACCATCCTTCAATTCTTCAACTGATGACTTTGAGATCTGTGGATAATGTGGAGTCTTCAAGAGAGCCCTTAAATTCCTCCCACCAGGTCCAGTGATCTTCTTCTGCCAGACTTCACCATTTTTTTGAAGAAGGTTGCGACGAAGGATCAGCCGATGACGCCCCAATCGGCTTTCAAAACAGAGCATCTACCAGGCCAGCTGCCCCCCGAGTCTTAGTCAAGGCGAGAATAACGGTGAGGATGCACAGATCAGACAAAGAGCTTTGAACTCAGGTAACTCTGAGACAGCCACCATGCAGAGTCAGCCACCTTGCCCCCCATCGATCGCCTTTTCTTCCGTTGCAAGCCGATATTGTAGATGAAACACTAACCAAAATCGGCTCATTGCAGCTGAGGAAGCTCTCATTGTTCACTCCCTCGAGGAAGCAGAAGGCCTCACAGCTGAACTGGACTTGGTGAAAATCCGCGTCTTGAACACGCAGCTGGTAGATCTTGTGTAATTCGTACTAGAGTCGATGGCTGTACATCGGCTTTGTTTCTTAGTTCTAAAGTCGATGTCCGTGCATCGGCTGTATACCATGTAATTTTTTTTTTACTCCGGCCGATTTCCTATCGGCCCCCACTATTTCACCGCACATGTATCGCACATATTCCTCCGATTAGGTGCCCCCCGAGCCGAATCTGTCAGGTAACTGCAGATATCGGCTCTGTAGTTAGCCCAGGCACTGTATTCGCACGTCGGCTCCGTTAGGACTAATGTTGACTCGCATCAGCCGACGTGAAACCGCTGCCCATCAGATCGACGTTGAACACAGGCAGAACATATGGTGAGGATAATTTTGGCCGATTGCTGGAATCGGCCTCCATGTTGATCGAAGCGCTCAATGAAGGTTTTGCAATGTCCCTCCATAGATCTTTGGGGCCGATCCCAAGGATCGGCCTCGCCACGTTTGTCCATAGGCTCGTTCTTGCTACACGGTCAGGCCGGTAGATAAGACCAGCCTAACCCCATCCTTTGTCACGTCGATGCGCTCGCAGTCGTCCAAATTGATGCCTGAGAGTGGCTCTTGGCCTGCTGTTTCCCAAGCATTCATGCCAGCCGTTGAAATCTCGGCTGAGTCATCGGCCTGGACGACCTCTACCTCATCTCCATCCCACTGTATTACGCATTGGTGCATCGTGGAGGGAATGCAACAGTTGGCGTGGATCCAATCTCTTCCCAGCAGGACAGTATAGGTGCTCTTGCTATCAACGATAAAGAACGTCGTAGGGATGGTTTTCCTTCCTACGGTCAGATCCACGTTCAGAACACCTTGTGCGTCAGACGCTTGGCCGTTGAAATCGCTCAATGTCACGTTGGTCTTGATGAGATCCGAGCTAGAGCGTCCCAACCGACGTAGCATGGAGTATGGCATAATGTTGACTGCCGCTCCGGTGTCCACCAGCATCTTGTTGACAGGCCTCCCATCGATATAACCTCGCAAGTACAGGGCCTTCAGATGTCTGTAGCTTCTTTCTCGTGGCTTCTCAAAGATAACTGGCCGCGGACCGCAGTCAAGTTGTGCCACAGGTGCTTCGTCTAATCCTGGAGCACTAAACTCCGTCGGAAGGATGAACACCATATTCGTGCCAGCCAATGTTTCATCATCGGCTTTCCTTTGCTTGGGGCGCCACTCCATTTTTTGTGGTCGACCCTCTTCATCCAGGGTTCGTTGAATTTTCGCGGCCAGGTCGGGCCGCGCCTTCCTTAGCGTGTGCAGGTATAACCTTTCGGCTTTCTCCAAGCCACGCAGTCGCTGAACCCTACGTTTTTGGGAACGGCTGAGTCCATCAGGGCACCACCTTGGCCGGTGGTACCTGTCTTCTTCTTCTTCATCATCGTCTTCCAAATCCTCGAGATCTTCCACCCGAGGGGACTCAGCGTGTTTGTTCCGAGGCGGGAGAGGCCCAAGACGTTTGAACACGGACACGTTAGCTGCATCCTCCCTCTTCTGTTTACATTCTGGGCAGTTGCCGATTGTAGGCAATCGGCTCATTCCTGAATCCCAGCAGTGCCTGAAGAAGGGATAGTCCCAGTGCCTATCCTCGTCGTCTCGCTCCCTTGACTTTTCCTTGGCACGACGCTCGTATTCCTCATCATTGCGATCATGCCGACGATGTCTCCTGGCGTCCCTAGCCAGACGATCTCTATCATCATCGTCGCTGGATCGTCGGCGTTGGCTATATTGACTCACGTACTTGATGAGGAGGAAAAATAGGCCCCTGGGCTTTGATTTCGTCCAATTCCGAGAATATTTCCTTACTAGGATTTCTGAAACCAAAAACAGCAGAAAACAGCAACTGGCACTTCGGCATCTTGTTAATAGGTTAGTTCCAGAAAATGCACGAATATGACATAAAGTGTGCATAAAACATGTAGATAACATCAATAATGTGGCATGGAACATAAGAAATTATCGATACGTCGGAGACGTATCAGCATCCCCAAGCTTAGTTCTGCTCGTCCCGAGCAGGTAAAACGATAACACAGATAATTTCTGGAGTGACATGCCATCATAATCTTGATCATACTATTTGTAAAGCATATGCAGTGAATGCAGCGATCAAAACAATGTATATGACATGAGTAAACAAGTGAATCATAAAGCAAAGACTTTTCATGAATAGCACTTCAAGACAAGCATTAATAAGTCTTGCATAAGAGTTAACTCATAAAGCAATAATTCAAAGTAAAAGCATTGAAGCAACACAAAAGAAGATTAAGTTTCAGCGGTTGCTTTCAACTTGTAACATGTATATCTCATGGATATTGTCAACATAGAGTAATATAATAAGTGCAATAAGCAAATATGTAGGAATCAATGCACAGTTCACACAAGTGTTTGCTTCTTGAGGTGGAGAGAAATAGGTGAACTGACTCAACATTGAAAGTAAAAGAATGGTCCTCCATAGAGGAAAAGCATCGATTGCTATATTTGTGCTAGAGCTTTGATTTTGAAAACATGAAACAATTTTGTCAACGGTAGTAATAAAGCATATGCATCATGTAAATTATATCTTATAAGTTGCAAGCCTCATGCATAGTGTACTAATAGTGCCCGCACCTTGTCCTAATTAGCTTGGACTACCGGATCATCACAATGCGCTGTTTTAACCAAGTGTCACAAAGGGGTACCTCTATGCCGCCTGTACAAAGGTCTAAGGAGAAAGCTCGCATTGGATTTCTCGCTATTGATTATTCTTCAACTTAGACATCCATACCGGGACAACATAGACAACAGATAATGGACTCCTCTTTTATGCATAAGCATGTAACAACAATTAATAATTTTCTCATTTGAGATTGAGGATATATGTCCAAAACTGAAACTTCCACCATGGATCATGGCTTTAGTTAGCGGCCCAATGTTCTTCTCTAACAATATGCATGCTTAACCATAAGGTGGTAGATCTCTCTTACTTCAGACAAGACGGACATGCATAGCAACGCACATGAAATTCAACAATGAATAGGTGATGGCGTCCCCCGTGACCATGGTTATCGCACAACAAGCAACTTAATAAGAGATAAAGTGCATAATTACATATTCAATACCACAATAGTTTTTAAGCTATTTGTCCCATGAGCTATATATTGCAAAGGTGAATGATGGAATTTTAAAGGTAGCACTCAAGCAATTTACTTTGGAATGGCGGAAAATACCATGTAGTAGGTAGGTATAGTGGACACAAATGGCATAGTGGTTGGCTCAAGTATTTTGGATGCATGAGAAGTATTCCCTCTCGATACAAGGTTTAGGCTAGCAAGGCTTATTTGAAACAAACACAAGGATGAACCGGTGCAGCAAAACTCACATAAAAGACATATTGAAAACATTATAAGACTCTACACCGTCTTCCTTGTTGTTCAAACTCAATACTAGAAATTATCTAGACCTTAGAGAAACCAAATATGCAAACCAAATTTTAGCATGCTCTATGTATTTCTTCATTAATGGGTGCAAAGCATATGATGCAAGAGCTTAATCATGAGCACAACAATTGCCAAGTATCACATTACCCAAGACATTTATAGCAATTACTACATGTATCATTTTCCAATTCCAACCATATAACAATTTAACGAAGGAGAAACTTCGCCATGAATACTATGAGTAGAAACCAAGGACATACTTGTCCATATGCTACAGAGGAGCGTGTCTCTCTCCCATAAAGTGAATGCTAGGATCCATTTTATTCAAACAAAACAAAAAACAAAAACAAACCGACGCTCCAAGAAAAAGCACATAAGATGTGATGGAATAAAAATATAGTTTCAGGGGAGGAACATGATAATGTTGTCGATGAAGAAGGGGATGCCTTGGGCATCCCCAAGCTTAGACGCTTGAGTCTTCTTGATATATGCAGGGGTGAACCACCGGGGCATCCCCAAGCTTAGAGATTTCACTCTTCTTGATCATGTTGCATCATACTCCTCTCTTGATCCTTGAAAACTTCCTCCACACCAAACTCGAAACAACTTATTAGAGGGTTAGTGCACAATATAAATTGACATATTCAGAGGTGACACAATCATTCTTAACACTTCTGGACATTGCATAATGCTACTGGACATTAGTGGATCAAAGAAATTCATCCATCTTAGCAAAAGAGGCAATGCGAAATAAAAGGCAGAATCTGTCAAAACAGAACAGTTCGTATTGACGAATTTTAAAATGGCACCAGACTTGCTCAAATGAAAATGCTCAAATTGAATGAAAGTTGCGTACATATCTGAGGATCATGCACGTAAATTGGCTTAATTTTCTGAGCTACCTACAGGGAGGTAGACCCAGAGTCGTGACAGCAAAGAAATCTGGAACTGCGCAGTAATCCAAATCTAGTACTTACTTTTCTATCAACGGCTTAACTTGGCACAACAAAACATAAAACTAAGATAAGGAGAGGTTGCTACACTAGTAAACAACTTCCAAGACACAAAATAAAAACAAAGTACTGTAGGTAAAAACATGGGTTGTCTCCCATAAGCGCTTTTCTTTAACGCCTTTCAGCTAGGCGCAGAAAGTGTGTATCAAGTATTATCGAAAGATGGTACATTCTCAGCGGGGTGTGGAGTTTTCTCAACCAGGCATAGTATATTAGATACATAAGTTTTAGCATCCCCCTTTTCATTAGTCTTAGGCGTGCTACTCTCATCAAACAAATTTTCAGGAACAAGCCAAGCATAGTTATTTTCTAGTGCATCATTCATAGCTAAGAGTTTACATGGTATTGGTGCTTTGATCTCCCCACCATCATCAATATTATTAGTGTATCTTATTCTATCCATGTCCATCTTTTCAAGGAGGCTAACAAAATTAGTATGTGAACCAAGCATATTAAATTTAGCAAAGACCTTTCTAGCTTCTCTTGCTAGACCACCAAATTCTCTAAGAAGGGTTTCTAAAACAAAATCTTTCTTTTCCCCTTCTTCCATATCACCAAGTGTGAGAAACATGTGTTGGATTATAGGATTGAGATTAACAAATTTAGTTTCCAACAGGCGAACTAAATGCGCAGCAGCAATTTCATAAGTAGGCGCAAGGTCTACCAAGTGTCTATCTTCAAAATTTTCAATGGTACTAACATGATTGAAAAATTCTTCTATATTATTTCTCCCAACTATAGACCCACGTCCTACCGGTACGTCTTTTGTGGTAAAATTAAAAGGAAACATGATGAATTAAGTAAAGTAAATGCAAGTAACTATTTTTTTTGTGTTTTTGATATAGCAAACTAGATAGCAAATAAAGTAAAACTAGCAACTAATTTTTTTGTATTTTGATTTAGTGCAGCAAACAAAGTAGTGAATAAAACTAAGCAAGACAAAAACAAAGTAAAGAGGTTGAGAAGTGGAGACTCCCCTTGCAGCGTGTCTTGATCTCCCCGGCAACGGCGCCAGAAATTTGCTTGATGCGTGTGGTTGGCACGTCCGTTGGGAACCCCAAGAGGAAGGTGTGATGCGCACAGCGGCAAGTTTCCCTCAGTAAGAAACCAAGGTTTAATCGGACCAGTAGGAGTCAAGAAGCACGTTGCTACACCAGGGATTCCGGCGCCAACGTGGAACCTGCACAACACAACCAAAGTACTTTGCCCCAACGAAACAGTGAGGTTGTCAATCTCACCGGCTTGCTTTAACAAAGGATTAACCGTATTGTGTGGAAGATGATTGTTTGCAGAAAACAGTAGAACAAGTGTTGCGATGGGTGTATTTCGATAAAGAGAATTGGACCGGGGTCCACAGTTCACTAGAGGTGTCTCTCCCATAAGACGAACAACATGTTGGGTGAACAAATTACAGTTGGGCAATTGACAAATAAAGAGAGCATGACCATGCACATACATATCATGATGAGTATAGTGAGATTTAATTGGGCATTACGACAAAGTACATAGACCGCCATCCAACTGCATCTATGCCTAAAAAGTCCACCTTCAGGTTATCATCCGAACCCCCTCCAGTATTAAGTTGCAAAGCAACAGACAATTGCATTAAGTATGGTGCGTAATGTAATCAACAACTACATCCTTAGACATAGCATCAATGTTTTATCCCTAGTGGCAACAGCACAACACAACCTTAGAACTTTCACATCGTCCCGGTGTCAATGCAGGCATGAACCCACTATCGAGCATAAGTACTCCCTCTTGGAGTTACAAGCATCTACTTGGCCAGAGCATCTACTAGTAACGGAAAGCATGCAAGATCATAAACAACACGTAGATATAACTTTGATAATCAACATAACAAGTATTCTCTATTCATCGGATCCCAACAAACGCAACATATAGAATTACAGATAGATGATCTTGATCATGTTAGGCAGCTCACAAGATCCGACAATGATAGCACAATGGGGAGAAGACAACCATCTAGCTACTGCTATGGACCCATAGTCCAGGGGTAGACTACTCACACATCACACCGGAGGCGACCATGGCGGCGTAGAGTCCTCCGGGGAGATGATTCCCCTCTCCGGCAGGTGCCGGAGGCGATCTCCTGGATCCCCGAGATGGGATCGGCGTTGGCGGCGTCTCTGGAAGGTTTTCCGTATCGTGGCTCTCGCACTGGGGGTTTCGTCACGGAGGCTTTAAGTAGGCGGAAGGGCAAGTCAGGAGGGGGCACAGGGGCCCCACACCACAGGCTGGCGCGGCCAAGGGGGGGGGCCGCGCCGCCCTAGGGTTTGGGCACCCTATGGCCCCACTTCGTTTCGTCTTCGGACTTCTGGAAGCTTCGTGGAAAAATAGGCCCCTGGGTTTTGATTTCGTCCAATTCCGAGAATATTTCCTTACTAGGATTTCTGAAACCAAAAACAGCAGAAAACAGCAACTGGCACTTCGGCATCTTGTTAATAGGTTAGTTCCAGAAAATGCACGAATATGACATAAAGTGGGCCCCTGTGCCCCCTCCTGACTTGCCCTTCCGCCTACTTAAAGCCTCCGTGACGAAACCCCCAGTACCGAGAGCCACGATACGGAAAACCTTCCAGAGACGCCGCCAACGCCGATCCCATCTCGGGGGATCCAGGAGATCGCCTTCGGCACCCTGCCGGAGAGGGGAATCATCTCCCGGAGGACTCTACGCCGCCATGGTCGCCTCCGGTGTGATGTGTGAGTAGTCTACCCCTGGACTATGGGTCCATAGCAGTAGCTAGATGGTTGTCTTCTCCCCATTGTGCTATCATTGTCGGATCTTGTGAGCTGCCTAACATGATCAAGATCATCTATCTGTAATTCTATATGTTGCGTTTGTTGAGATCCGATGAATAGAGAATACTTGTTATGTTGATTATCAAAGTTATATCTACGTGTTGTTTATGATCTTGCATGCTTTCCGTTACTAGTAGATGCTCTGGCCAAGTAGATGCTTGTAACTCCAAGAGGGAGTACTTATGCTCGATAGTGGGTTCATGCCTGCATTGACACCGGGACAAAGGATGAAAGTTCTAAGGTTGTGTTGTGCTGTTGCCACTAGGGATAAAACATTGATGCTATGTCTAAGGATGTAGTTGTTGATTACATTACGCACCATACTTAATGCAATTGTCTGTTGCTTTGCAACTTAATACTGGAGGGGGTTCGGATGATAACCTGAAGGTGGACTTTTTAGGCATAGATGCAGTTGGATGGCGGTCTATGTACTTTGTCGTAATGCCCAATTAAATCTCACTATACTCATCATGATATGTATGTGCATGGTCATGCTCTCTTTATTTGTCAATTGCCCAACTGTAATTTGTTCACCCAACATGCTGTTCGTCTTATGGGAGAGACACCTCTAGTGAACTGTGGACCCCGGTCCAATTCTCTTTACTGAAATACAATCTACTGCAATACTTGTTCTACTGTTTTCTGCAAACAATCATCTTCCACACAATACGGTTAATCCTTTGTTACAGCAAGCCGGTGAGATTGACAACCTCACTGTTTCGTTGGGGCAAAGTACTTTGGTTGTGTTGTGCAGGTTCCACGTTGGCGCCGAATCCTCGGTGTTGCGCCGCACTACATCTCGCCGCCATCAACCTTCAACGTGCTTCTTGACTCCTACTGGTCCGATTAAACCTTGGTTTCTTACTGAGGGAAACTTGCCGCTGTGCGCATCACACCTTCCTCTTGGGGTTCCCAACGGACGTGCCAACCACACGCATCAGTGATCGGAGAGAGGTCGCTGATATCTTACATTCTTCACTTCTCCCTCTGTGATGTAGCGCTTGCCATCGTGACGGAGCCGATCGCGTGGAGCGGCCTCCTCTGTGTCCTTGCTACGAGAGCAGCTGCCCTCGTCTCCGTTCTTACCAGAGTGGTGTCCAGGTCCTACCATGTTGATGTTGAACGAGAATCCTGGCTGGCACCCTTCAGGGTAAGTGCACTCCACCATGTTAATGGCGGGGAAGGGGTGGGTGTCGACCTTCATGGCGTACTGGTTGAAAATTAGACGTCCTTGTTCTATCGCCATTTGGATCTGCTGACGCCACACCCTGCAGTCGTTGGTGGTATGGGAGAACGAGTTATGCCATTTGTAGTATGGCTTTCCGTTCAGCTCCTGTACCGTGGGGATTTTGAGGCCTTCGGGTAACTTCAACTGCTTCTCCTTAAGTAAGAGGTCAAAAATTTGCTCAGTTTTAGTTACGTCGAAATCAAACCCTCTGGGCGGACCTGGTGGCTTAACCCATTTGCAGGACACGGGGGTTGCCCCCCGAGTCCATTCAGCCACTGCTACCTCTTGATCTCCCGCAGAGCCTTCGTCTTCGTCTGCCTCAACCAGGACTACCGCACGCTTGAATTTGTCCTGGTACAAGTCTGGGTGGCGCTGTTCATATAACGACAATTTCTGAACCATGTGCGCCAATGAAGGGTAGTCTGCTTGGGAGGCCATATCCTTGATTGGTGATGCAAGGCCCACCACTGCCAACTCGACTGCTTTTTTTTCAGTCACACGAGCCGAATAACATCGGTTCCTAACAAGTCTGAAGCGCTGGACGTATTCTGCCACAGTTTCTCCACGCTTCTGACGTACTTGTGCTAGATTGGCAATGCCGGCCTCGGAAGCCTCTGAGTGATACTGCATGTGGAACTGCTCTTCCAACTGCTTCCACGTCCGGATTGAGTCTGGTGGCAGCGATGTGTACCACCCGAAAGCCGATCCCGTGAGGGATTGTGCGAAGAACCTCACACGCAGTTCATCTGCCGCTGAGATCGTGCCCATCTGTGCCAAATATCGGCTTACGTGCTCGATGGAGCTGGAACCATCTGATCCATTAAACTTGGAGAAATCAGGAAGCCGATATTTGGGTGGTAGCGGGATCAACTCGTACTCGTTGGGGTACGGCTTGGAATAGCCGATTGTCCTCCTTTTCGGCACCATGCCGAACTGGTCTCTCAGGATCGTACTGATTTGATCCGCGGTGCTGGCTGCAGGAGTCGAACTCTGAAGATTCGCCGGAGTGGCATACTTAGCCAGCTATGCTTGCTTTTCCATCTCTGAGCCAACTGCAGGAGCTGGGCTCTGGAGGTTTGTCGGAGTGGCATACTTAGCTAGCCACGTCTGCTTCTCAAGATCTGTCGCTGAAGTTCCTCCTGCTTTTCCAGAAGTCCCTGCTGTTGCAGTCTGGTTTGTGAGCGCCCGATTCGCAGCGATCAGCACGTATGTGCACGTGTAACCGTGAGGGATCTCCTTAGGCGCCTCATGCAAGAACTGGTAGTCGCTAGGGTCACCACCGATCTTGTAGACGACGTATGCCGGTGAATTCGGCACTTCCGGTGCTGCCAACGCGAATGGCAGCGGTGGACGGGACTGGAGTGGCATCTCTCCTTGGTAAGTCCCGAGAGCTGGTCCTGACGGAGAGTACTGATGCCTCATGATTTCCTGGATCACCCGAAGAGCGACACGCTCCAATGTGTTCACCAGGCTCTCAGAATGGCGGTGCAGCGAGTGAGCCACCATGTAGTTGATCTCCTGACGCAGGGACCTGGTGCGTTCTTCTGACGGGGCGGACAGGTCCACTCCATCGAGCGCGCCTTCAGGTGAGAACCCTTTCCACCTGATGCCATGTGAGCGGGTTCTGTGAAAAGAGCCGATGAGATCGGCTTCGAGGATTGCTTTGACCTCGTCATACTTCTTCTTGAGCTCCTCGGTCAAATCCTCGTACGTGACTGGAGTGCCGTCCGCCATCTCAGATGTAGATGGCGATGTGGTTGATGTCGAAGACTGTCCCACCGGGCGTGCCAGAATGTGTTGCGGTCAGAAACCCACCGGCGAGCAGCGACGGGCAACACAGTAGAGCCGGGAACAACTTAGGGCTGCGGCTGGCCCTGGTCCCTCCGAGCGACGGCCCGCAAAGATTCGGCACGCACGTCCGATGCTGGTGCAAGGGCGTGCCACCTGACCTATACCTGGTCAGGAAGGTGATGGATGATGCCTCGCTTAGTTTCCTGCATGGCATACACGTAAACATTAAATACGAGCCTCGATCGGCTCTCAGGTTATCCTGTGAATCGGCTCAAAGAGCCGATCCACCCATGATTCGCACGAGGTGTACGAATATATGGTGGTCCTGCTTGATCAGAATAAAGCTAAAACGATCTACTACGATTTAGGGTTTTCACCACATAATCGGAACATCCTACTCGTGATTGAGCCTCGCGGCCACGCACGGTGATCGTAAGCCGATCCTAGACAAGGCCTAAAAACCAACACGAAGTTGATCCCCGGAACATCCTGTCTAGGGCTAGCAAATTACACCCTACGTGCCGCTGGATCCTTCAACCCTTTGTAAGGCCTAACTATTGCAGATATTAAACTAATCCTTGAAGAACAAGGAGCAATCGTAACGGATCGGATCTACTGAATAATGATCAAGCGGGGTGCCGCCCCTACACCTAAGATAGGTGTAAGGGCGGCTAGATGTCTAAGGGTTGCACGACGACAGCATATGATACGAAGAACAATGCTAACCCTAACACATCTAAGATAACTACGTTGCTCGCCATAAAAAAGGCTTCAGTACGAGCAACGCATGAACAACGAATAAACTTGTACTGCCTAGATCGCAAGATGCGATCTAGGTAGCATGATGCTTACCCGGAAGAAACCCTCGAGACAAGGGAGTTGGCGATGCGCCTAGATTGGTTTGTGGTGAACGTGATTGTTGTTTATTTCATAAACCCTAGATACATATTTATAGTCCGTAGACTTTCTAACGTGGGAATAATCCCCACCGTGCACGAAACAAACTCTAACTAACCGACACGTATCCTACTATATTACAGATACAAGGGCAAACTAGCCCAAACTTTGCATATAAGGCCGATTCACGTATATTCTTCCATGTATATTCTTCAAGCCCATCTTGATCGCGGCCCACCTCTGATTCGGTCAAATTCTGGTGATAACAAGATCTCACCTGGGGCACAAGGAGTGCTTCAAGACTAACAGGGGTTTACACGGCAAAGCCAAAGAAAAGAGGCAGAGGGGGGGGTGGCAAACGCCACCCTTTACATTTTATGTGAGCAAAACAACCAGAGAGAGAAGATGAGTTCTATGTTCATCCTTGATCTTGTACCCAAGCACCTCCAAGTCTTGACGTAGCTGTCTCTTCCAAGTGACTATTTCCGGCTGGACCCCCTCAAACAGCTTCTTGTTTCTGATCTTCCAAATGTTCCACGCGCCCAAGATGACTATTTCAATGAAGAGAGCACGACTCCAAGTGGTTTTGCCATCAGCTATCATATCCTCTAGGCGAAGGTTCGTGTTCCAGGTGAGACCCAACTCTGCCCAATAGTCAGTGGTGAAACCGCAGCCGAAAAACAGATGGTTCCTAGTCGCGTCCTGCCCCGAGTCACAAGTCATGCAAGAGAAGTTCGTGCCAATATCGAGGTTTCTTCTCCTTAGCATGTCACGGGTGTTGATTCTGTCAACCAGCATCAACCAGGCGAAGACTTTATGCTTCATCATGCACTTGGATTTCCAGATCATTGCAATGTATTCGGGTGGGCGAATATATCTGAAGCAGAAGTCGTAGAAGTCTCTGGTTTTGAACTTAGAGCTTCCCCAGACAAAATCCCAGCTATCCGGGGTCATAGGATCCAACTGATGATTGTTGAAGAGCTCTTGTAGCTGGACCAGCTCCTCGTGTGCCTCTATAGATAGGGGTAGCTGAAAATGCACCGCAGCGTCCTGTGTGCCGACGAATTCCGCCACCGAGACATCTTCAGAGGTTGTAAACGAGAAGAGCCTGGCCGAGGCTTCAGACAGAACAGGGGAGCACCAGGGATGTTTCCAGAGTAGGACAGTGTCGCCAACCCTCACCTTGCAAGTTGTGATTCCTCGATAAAGATTCATCATCTTGGCCACACCGCGCCACCAGAATGAGCCGCAGATTGGTTTTGCATGTGGAACACAGTTGTCGTAGTAAGCCGTCCAAACAAGCTGCACCCACGGGAAGTCACATCACTTGTAGAATTTGTCCATGAGTTTGATTAATAGAGCTTGCTTTTGGACTTTGAGGTTCATCACGCTGAGCCCTCCCTTGATTTTTGGCTGGCACACCATCTCCCAAGAGGCCAGCGAGTGGCACTTCTCTTCACCGTCCACCATTTTCCTCCAAAGGCAGTGTCTACGAGCTCTATCACAAAACTCGAAGATTTTTATAGGAATTTTCAACGTACACATGGCGAACGTAACCAGAGGAGTTATCACAGAATTGACGTACGTTAGCCTGCCACCATAGGTGAGCCAGAGGGCCGTACTGGAGAGTCTCCTTTCCACCGCACAAACCATTGGCATCAAGTCTTCCACTGTTGGGCGAGTGGTTCCCATAGGTAGCCCTAGGTAGGTGAACGACATCACTCCCACTCTGCATCCAATCTCCGCGGCCAATGCGTTTGCCCGCTCAACATAGATGTTGATAGGGTAGAGCTGGGTTTTGCTGAAATTTATTTTCAGTCCTGTGGTTTTCGCAAACGCTTGGAGGATCTCCTGCATGGCACGCAACTGATCTGAACAAGCTGGAAGCACTACAATGGTATCTGCGTATTGGATTACTGGGTAGCCTTCAGAGGCCGGTTGCTGAATGGGTAGGCGGAGGACACCGTCTGCACATGCGGTGTTGATGACTGATTGAAGGACATCACCCATTGCTACAAAGAGGAGCGGGGAGAGGGGATCGCCGTGCCTCACCCCCTTTTGCATTTAAATTATGTCCCAGGCACCCCATTGAGTAACACTGTCGAGCTCCCTGAACTGAGAACGTTTCTCACCATGTTGATCCAACGACTATCAAACCCTCTGTATTTGAGTATCTCCAAGATAGACTGATGGCTGACGGTGTCAAATGCTTTCTCAAAGTCGATTTTGAGGACCACACATTCAACTCCAGATGCATGACATTGGTGCAAGAATTCGTAAGCCCGGGCAAGGCAGTTTTGGATGGTCCCACTTCTTATGAAACCGTATTGGTTACGGTGGACAAGACGAATAATCCATTTCTGAAGCCTATCGGCTAGAAGTTTAGTTAAAACCTTGACAACACAATTCAGAAGAGATATCGGGCGGTAGTCATTTCCTGTTTCTGGTGTCAGGATTTTTGGAATTAGAGTGATCAAGGAGTTTTTGAGGCACTGTACTGAGATCTTCCCTTCCCAGAAGTCGTCACACAGTTGATAGAAGTCTTCCTTGATTATATCCCAACAACTTTTTAGGAAGAGCCCATTGAAACCGTCCGGTCCCGGAGCTTTATCCACTAGGAGCCGCTTGATAACTCCGTCAATTTCTTCACGAGAGAAGAGAGCGGGGAGATATAAATGCGATTTGCTTACACCTGGGACCAAGAATTGCAAATGACATAAATTATCCATGATGAATGACACTGAGAGACACAATTTAGGTTCAGACTCCCATTGTGGTTATTGGTTAGAACCCTACTTACTTCTTACAAATGACTTGTCGTCTAGAGCTTTTTATAGATTGCATGTCTTTTAAGTTGCTTGTGTTTCATTGTGACCTTGGAGTGCTTATATATGTCCCTTTTCCTGGATTCTATGTGATTCCTTCTATCTATGCACAAGTTATTCACTTGTGTAGTAAGTGATAGATGATCTAGAAGATTCCCTTGGACCCGCGCACAAAGAAAAATCTTAAGGGTTAGAGTTTCCTCCCCCTAGCCAACTCTCCCGGTTCCACGTCATAACATAAAGGACCCGACAAGACTACTTATTCAAACACGACGAGAGACCACGCCATTCTACCAGATTATCAGCCTCGTGATTGTCTCCCAAACACCCATCGTTCGATGTTTTTAAAATATAAATGTTATCTCGTCTGAATAAGGATTCAGTTTATGTGCCAAAACATTCTTGATGTTTCTAGCGATGTCGCTTTAGGTGGTAAAAAGGCAACATAGCCATCTAGCCAGTGCCCTCGATGCAGATCATGACTTTGGCATCAAGTGGAAGGGGTCTCATTTCTCAATAATATTGTTTGCTTGTGCTTGTACTTTCTTTTTTTGTGTGCAAGGAAGGATATGCCATGGCGGTCGAGACACCATTGCTTGGAAATAAGTCTCCCGGCTGCTTCACCTTAACGAAGGCGTATTTCGTATCCACATGTAGCCAATGGAAGTGCGTTCTCATGGATTGTGTCCTCCAAATCTTATGAGTCAGGGGCGGAGCTAGGGGCGTTGCGGCCATGCCCCTCCTATGCTGGAAATCTTTGATAACCCCCCACCCCCCCCCCCCATAAACTATGAGTATTGCCCCCTGTATTTTCTAAAAAAATTCTACATGGCCCCATCTACGTAGTCAAATGGTCATTTGCCCCCCTTCAAGTATTAATCCTATATTCTTCTCTATCACGAGTTGTGCATTCCTTCCATCTTCTCTAGCCTTGTCTGCCAAAGTCGGCATGCGTCCTTGGCCGATGTTCAGATAGTAAACCTTTGTCTCGTCGATGTAGGCAAGTTTCTAATGCGTTCACAAATCTCTTTTGTAGAGATTCATGCTTATGCAAATTCTCGGCTCTCCTTCCAAATCTTATAGTGATTGCCCACGGTTTTTTTTTTTGGATTCTCCAACACCTCAACACTTGCACCTCTCCTTATTTTTCCCTTTTTCTTATCATCTGAGTCATCCAACGGTTGTAGGAAACGAACTTCTTTCTATGATCTCCCAGCCGAATGACCTAACATTTTACATTTTATGGCTTCCTAGCAACACACGGAGACATAGTGCTAGTTTGGTACTAAGAATGGCTATAGGCCTATAGCCCATCCAATCAGGATCTTCCTATTTTTCATGTACCTATGTTAATATAACTTTAATTGTTGTTCCTAGGGATTTCCATTTTAGAAAAGTTTTTTTTGTATTCCATTTGAAAAGGGCCCATTCAGAGACCCATCTAAACTCATTTTCTAGAGTGGTGCGGAGGCCCATTGGGCTTTGAATGTACTGCACACGTGCACATTGCCGGAGACGGATAGGCCTTAGGGCATCTGAGCGGGCCACCTGAGGCAGCCATGGCAGTCCATGTGAAGGAAGATATGATTGGCCGAACCAGCAGTCCACACTCCTCCATGACTGGTCTCCACCCCCCGAGAAGAGAAGAAGAAGACCATCCCGGCGATCCCACCGCGCGCGCGGCTGACGAGAGTGGGAGACAGGATAAAGGGCGTCGGTTGCAGTTAGGTAGGAGATCGAGGTCTCGCCCTCCCCCACGCCGCACTAAAGGCCACCGCTTCCGCCTGCCTGCCGCCAATCTTTCGGGGTTTGGACCGGCGCGCGCGGCTTCCTGCGGTGGGTAGTGGTGCTGCTAGGCTGCGTGCGTGATTGCAAAGGGAGGAGGGCCAGGAGGAAGACGAAGAGGAGGAGCCAGAAAGGAGAGAACTGAAGGGGCGGTAAGTGTTCCTTCCCCCAAAGCCTCTGATTTTGGTTCGATTGGTTGGAATCATTGCCGCCATGATCCGTCGCCAGGAAGTAGGGATTTTGCTTCCGCACACCTGCTTAGTTCTTCGATTTCTTTGCCCGTTGTGTCGAGTGCTTTGCTACTTCTGTTGGTCCTTTGCGTGATTTCGCTCAGTCCTGTCCAATTTTGCTCCAGGTTCTGATACCAGTATGTTCTGCTTACCTTTATCGGATGCCTCTTCGTGTGTCAAGCGCGACAGTTTTCTACTGAAAGCGTGTGCGGCAAACGATGATCATACTTCGTTCATGGAATTGTTTAGGCCGGGGATAGTTTTAGTTGCCAAGGTTCTAGAATCTGCTAGGTGAACAGTGAATGACTTTGGGCAGGAAAAAACATATACGAGTGGTTCAGTTATGGAATTATCTTTTTGGCAGTGCATCAGAGGAGCAAAGCAACACGACGTAATAAAAAAATACGCGGAGTAGTAGATTGAGATCAACTAGCTCAAAAGCTTCAGCCTCAAGTGTTAGCTGGAAAGCTATTGCACACGTCACAAGATACCACCGACTCCTCTAGATCCATAATCTTTTTGCAGTGGTATTTGACTCACGGGCCAAAGTCACCAAATAAAGTTGTATAGTACATGCCTTGCTTGGATGTTCTGCTACTAATGAACCACTCAATTAATGTAGATGCCTAATAATAGTATGTGGGGAACAATAAAAAAAAACGCTCCTCGTCACAGATTTCCATCTGTGTCCTGTGGGGAACATATAATATACTTTTAAATCTTAACTCATTATAGACACTCAAGAACAAAAAAAAATCCGTTCTGGCTTCTTATATCAAGTCCAATACTGCAAAGTTCGACCTGCCACAAAGCGCAAGGGGATCTTTTAAAAAGTCCTTCATTTAGCAAATCACGGTCAGAAAGAGGAAAAAATGGAGAGAATGCCATTCCATGGTGTTAATTTCTATTTTTATCCAGGTCACCTTCTGTTGTAGTACCTTGTTTGCGCTAATTTGCTGCAGATCTCCTTCTGTTAATATACATATTAGTGTCCATAGCTTTGTAATCCAGGTATTATTGTGATGACGCAACCACCATATAACTTGTTTACTAAATATATTTAGCTGAACCAGCTAATAAATCTATGATTTTTTGTCTGTTCCTATAAATGACAGTTTCCTCGCTGTGATAGAAAGCATCATAAATCAATTTCAAAATTTATTTCCATGTAGACTTTACAGCTATATCATGCCTGTATAGTTGTAGGACAAAAAGATATAATTGAATAAGTAAATTGAGAAATGCCCAAATTTCCCTAAAAGCATCTCTCATAGAACAGCATAATCAACTATAATGTTTGCAGCTCATGTATTACCGGTACAAATATAATTTAATGTTATAGATTTTAAAGTAGCACTTGTAGATCCCTGGTAGTAGTGTACTACTTTGATATGCACAATAAATTACTAGAAGCGCATGTAACACATCTGCAGGAAATTCTCAACCTTTGTGTTTGATGATCTACAGAATCATGAGTGGAACGGGATACACGGTAGAAGTCACTAACCTATCAAGCAGCGCATCTGAAAGTGATCTTCATGAGTTCTTCTCATTCTCTGGCCCTATTGAGCATATAGACCTTATCAGGTAATATTTACTTGCCCTTCATAAGTTACAATTTACTATTTATGATGTCATGGTGAGCAAATTTCAAGATACGCCATGCTTGTTAGACTTTCAGACCTAGGAATATTTATCCTTTTTGCTGATCATTTTTAATCTCCAATTATAACCTGATTGTTCAATTAAAATCGTGTTATTTCAATTTGTTTCTCTTTATCATCCATTTTCTGACTAATTTACACTAACAGATCAGGAGGATATGGTTCTACTGCTTATGTGACTTTCAAGGAACCCTATGCCTTGGAAACTGCAGTATTGCTCAGTGTAAGTTTTATTGGCAGCAATATATTTCAAACTAATGGTCCTGACCATTTTCTTATAATGTCATATCTGGTTCCTATGATTCCTAACATTCCATGATCTTTTCATTCAGTGTGGTATTTAGTTTCCTTCACTAGGATACGTTCTTTGGTTTTTCTTTTGAGTTACTGATAGTCTGGTATATCTTACATGTTAATGTACACAAGTACTGGTAATTTTCTGTCATAATCCCCTGCATTCCATCATCTCAAGTAAATTGTTTAGCTCAGATTTAATACTGGCGAAGTCCCTGAAATGTAACTGTTTACAATTGACAAAAAGTGGTCAGGTGTTCTTTTTCCAATATTTGTGTATCCACTACTTTAGGCCTAATCTTCAAATTAAATAACCCATATCTGTGTGAATTTGAGTAATCTGGAAGTTGCCATTGCTGAACCATTTAGATGACTATTTCTTCAACATAGCCCCATTGTATTGCAAACATGTACTTTCTCTTTTTTTTGCCGTTGAGCACACTTTGCATTTTGACAGGGGGCTACTATTGTGGATCAGCCGGTCTGCATATCTCGCTGGGGACAACCTGATGAGCCTTCTAATTTCTGGGACAGGCCAACTTGGCAACCTGATGAGCCTTCTAATTTCTGGGACAGGCCAACTTGGCAGGCCGAGGAGGAAATCGTATATAGGGTATATCTCATTCATGGTGCTAATTTTCACCTGTTCATTACCTTCTTTCTGTCAAGTGACTTTCTTGGTCACATAGTAAGTCAGTAATAGCAATATGTGAAAAAAAAACTACTAAATAAAAACAAAACACTGTCAGTCAGTAAATTTATTTTACTTTTTGTTAAATGAAAGACAATTATCTCCTTACGTGAAATATTAAATGATTATCTCTTTTAAGTATGACCAGCTTCACATAGCCTAATCTGAATGTGACATTAATGTCATTAGCTGACATTTTGTTTTTCATCACTGCAACATTTTGCAGGACTATCAAGCATGCCAGTTCAACTCCACTCCACAGGAAGCTTTCACCGTGGCTCAGGATGTCGTGAAGACGATGCTGGCGAGGGGATACATACTCAGCAAGGATGCTTTGTCGAAGGCTAGAGCTTTCGACGAGTCCTACCAGATCACGGGGTCTGCAGCAGCAAAGGCTGCAGAGCTGAGCAAGAGAATCGGTCTAACCGACAGAGTCAGCGCCGGCTATGGTGCGATCAGATCAGTGGACGAGACGTACAACGTATCCGGGACAACCAGGACCGTGGCGAGTGTGACCGGAAGAACAGCAGTTAAGGTTGCAAACGGCATCCTGACCAGCAGCTACTTTTCTGCAGGAGCTATGATGGTGTCCGAGGCTCTCACCCGGGCTGCCAAGGCCGCTGAAAATTTGGCTGCTCATGGCCGGCAGAATTAATAAGTGGATATAAACACGCAGTGCATACAGTCAGTTGTTTCAGTTAAGCAAAAAATCAGTTGTCCAGACACTAGTATTGATGTCAAGGTATGATATGTACGCATCATTCTGTCTATGGTATATAATAACAGTACTGTACTAGCCAGATAACAACTGTCGGTTATTCAGACAACAAATGTTGCTTGAACAAGCTATTTATGCAGAATACATTCAGGTGATCGTGCAGTCATGTTTCTTACTTTCTGCTGGTCCCTTGCTTATTCATTCATTATCCATTTCAGTGATGACTTGCTGACCTTACTGCAGAACGTTCTTCCCACGTCGATTGTTCAAACATAGATTTCATTTTTGACACAGCTCGGGTTGAATCCTGAACCGAATTACATAGTCTCTGCCACAGCAGTTCTACAGCATCAACACAATTTCAGTAAATTCATCTCACTGCCTTGGCTCTTCACCAACAAAATTTGACCTCTTCGATCTACGTATGAACAATAATAGAGACGCATAAAAGGAGAGACAATTATTATTAGGAGCCTAAGCAAACCTCTGGCCGCATAAAATTCTTCTGTAAATGCTCTTCACACTGTACAAAGTACAAACCAGCTAAAAACATAGGAGAGTTTTAATCTACGGTACACTGTAACAAAGAAAACATCAGCAACTGCAGACGGGGCATCCGATGAGGCCGTTCTCGTTGCAGTCTGGGCACCGCCGGAACTCGCCGCCTTCGTCCTCATCCTCGTCCTCGACGAAGATCTTGCAGCTGCCGTAGCACGTCTCACAGGGGACGAACCGGACGTCGCCGCAGGCCGCGCACGCCTCCATGCACCCGAGCTTGCGCACCGGCGCGGCGTCGCATCCCTCCAGCGCGCGCGCCAGCTCGCCTGCCTCGTGCAGCACCTGCACGTCCTCGGCCCCGCCGAGGTACCGCCCGTCGACGAACACGCGCGGGAGCGCGCTGCCCGTCGTCGGCTTCAGGAGCTGCGCGAGCTCGACCTTGAAGGCGGCGTGAAGAGACACGTCGCGCTCGTCGATGCGCACGCCGTAGCTACGCAGGATGCTGCGCACGGAGCAGCATTCCACGAATGTCTTGCGCACGCCGCGGAGGCTGGTGAAGTACACCACCGCCCTCCGCTTCCCTCCCGGCGGCCCCAGCGCCGCTGCCGCGACCTTCGCGTCGCGGCCGCCGTTGCTCGCCCTCCGCTCGATGATCTTTTCCTGGAACGCGTTGATGCGGGCGCGGACGATGCCCGAGAGCTCCGGCATGTCCCTGGTGGCCGGCGAAACCGGCGTGCACGCACTGGCGTCGTGGGCGACCTTCCGCGATGCCGGTTCCTCATTGCCCGTGGGCGAGCTAGCCGTGACCGGCTGGGACCGGGACGTGTCCTCCGCAAGAGCCTCCCGGAAGCCGGACAGTATCTCTGGGTCAAACTCGAAGGCCATGGGCACGTCCGCGTCGGCCTGCATCCACGGCGGCGTCGTCGGCGCAGGCGGCTGATGATGATTCGCTGCACGCGGCGTCGGCGCCTCGAAGTCGTCGAGCCCGGCCATGAGCTCCCACGCGTTGATCACCTCCGGCTCGTTGGGCGGCGTCCGCGTGGGCGTGCTGGGCCTGACGACTCTCTGCCGCATTGGCGCCTCCATCTCCTTGACAGGGCCGATCACAATCATATCCCCCGCGCCGGCGGCGCAGTCACTCTCGAACTTCATCATGATCTCGTCGACCGTCAGGCTGGCGTACTTGCACGACGTCGCGCCGGAGCGCCGGCCTTGGGCGAGGCCGAGGTTGCCCAGCACCGACGCGGCCTTGGACCGCAGCCGTTGCCGGTCGACGGACGGCAGCGAGAAGCTTCGGCTGGGGCGCGGGCCGGCCACCGCTGCCGGTTCCACCCAGCGCATTTCGCGACGCGCCTCTATGGAGGTGGCGCACCCCATTGCCTTCCGGCCAGACACAAACCGGCGTCACAGCGTGGTGGTGCTAGCTCTCGTTAACGTGCGCACGCTCGACCGACGGCGACGGCGTCGTTGCCGCAGGTGAGGATGATCTGGCGAATGGCATGGAGGGGAATGGTTTCTGGGTCCTTGGCTCGTGGCGAGCTCGAGGTGATGCGGCTTTGTAGGAAGAAACGGATCCAACAGTTTCCTCCGCAGCTTGTTGGCTTAATTGGTCGCCATGAAACTGGCGGAAGACAAGCACGAAGGTGACAAAAATAGCACGAATAACGGATGATGGCACGCACGAATGGCTCCATTAATTTAAATTGCGTGAAGAAATCAAAGGAGCTGGCCAGGTTTGGGTTGACGAATTTAAAGAGACATGCATCTTGGTTTAATTGACCCTCTTTTTTTTTAACCTCTCTTTAATATGTTGGAAACGTCTAAGGGAGTGCTCGATTTTCCTTTCGCTATACTCTACTCCATCGACTTCTTCTCGCCTATGCTTTCTAAAGGAAAGTTTAGTGCGTACATATTTGAGTGCTCTCAAGTTGAAAAAACGCATCGAGTATTAGCCACTTACGCGACAACAATCATGCATAGCAACTTTTACCTAGACTTATTGTTTGACTAGAATAGAAATTAATAAATATCAAGCCATTTAATTTCTGTGTGAATTTAAATACCTTTGGTTCAATTATACTTCCTCGTTCCATAATTTGTATCGTAAAATTTAGATGTATCTATACATATTTTGCGAATGGATACATCTGAATCTGCGTCAGGAATTGTGGAACGAAGTGAATACACACAAGAGTGATACGCTATCCACGTCGAAATAGGTGGGCTAAGATGCATCAGCATTAGAACGGTGCCCACGTCACCCCACCCATTAGAACGGTGCCCACGTCTCCCCACCGCCATCCATGGCGTGCGATATGTCTCGGACATGCGTCGAACTAGAGCGTACTTGATCTCGGCCACTCCTTGATGTAGAAGTCTGACAAAAAGTATTGACTATTTTTCTTTTTTAATACAACCAGATTTGATTATCTCACTTGTTCGACTTCTGCATCCCCATCCTTGGTGGCCCTTGCAACCATTTGGCCACCTATATCGGTGGCTCAAGTTCTGCGTGGTGTATGCAGGATGATCCACGAGTCGCTCCAGATCGGCTCTCCCTGCAAGAGGATCTTCACACCCTCTAATCGCGTCAGAGGTCCTAAGACATGTGAAATAGGCTTGCTCACCATGTGCACATCGTGGGAGAGCCACGCCATTTCTGCCCATGTCGCACCGCTTCTTTGTACAGCTCGCATCGTTGAGATGCCAAATTGTTTCCTCTTATATTGTCGTGCTCCCTCTTCGTCCCTGCTGCCCCACTCTTTATTCTATATTTTTTGCTAACACATCTCTCCTGGATACTCAGATCTACTCCATTCTCATTGTTAGGTGGCCTCTTGTATGTCATCCACATGGTACGTCGGTTGGTTTCCCCTTGCGTGACTCCTTCGGGTCTGTGGCAGAATGATTTGTGCTCCCTTCTTCAGTTACCTTACTTGCTTATTGCCCCGATATACTTTCCTTCCTCGCTAACCTACTAGTTTGCATGTGTTTTAGTGATGGTTCTCTCCCGAGGCCGTTGGTCATGTTGCGCTGTGGGTTGGCTTTGTTTCTTAGCCTCGTTAGTGTTTCGCTCTCTTATGTTTCCTTCCCTCTATTCTTGCATTCATTTTTTTCTCCTACTTTTTCGCATCCTTGGTTCTTACCTCGCACGAGACCGTGTGTGTTTTTCTACATTTTTTTGCATCTTTTTCTTTCCCCCATCCTTTTCGTTGTTCTCCTTCTTGCCTCGCACATGTCTGCGGGATTTTGTTGCTTCCTCCCTCCTCTTAGCCCAATATTTGCAAACTTACTGGGGTTTTGTTTTTCATGGGGTTGTTGTTTGTCCTACACAGTGTGCCGGCTGCACTTGATGGTCTACTGAGTGTTTCACTGCCTATTTTATAGCGCCAGGTGCCGTTGCAACAGTTTGTTTGTCAGAATCTATCTGGCAGGCCATGTTGCTCATTTTTTTGTGCACATTTTTCCGTGACACCATGCCCATCTTCGTGTTCGTTCTCTAGCTTTAGTTCCTCCCGCATAAAGTATAACTAGAGATTTGTGAAAGCAAATAAACAATACACTTGTTAGTCCCAAATTTCATTCCTCAACTGATTATTTAGAGATCATGTATCACCAAACAAAAAATGAACAACATTTGAAGTTAATTTTTTCATGCTACATTTGCATTTTTTTAACGTTGAGCCAACATGTGTGAAATTTCGAAGGCTTGTTGTCCAAGGCAGGGGCAATGTTTACTCTCTTGTAGAATGAAACTTAAGGTAGGGGCAATGTTCCTAGTATAAGTAGTCAACCGAAGATATTGTTTTATGAAGGGACCAACTCAAGTGACATTGAACATTTTAGTTGTATCTATGACACACCCATAACACTTGTTCTTCTTCCTATTGCTACATAGACAAAAAGAGAGTAATTAATTGTATGGCACAAAGATCAATATTCTTAGCTGGTAACTGTAGGGTGAATGTCATCCACTTATGGTACAATGGATCATCTATCAAGCATGTGACTTAGTAAACCCAAAGAGACATGAGTTTTTTTCCCGTTAGAAGCAGGTTCACGACTACAATATTGTTGGGTGACACGAGCTATTTAGGATTTACGATTGATAAGACCGGGAACCCAAACAAAACAATTCCAAATTTTTGTACGTAAAAATTGAATAATAAACATGTCTCTCCCATGACGTTCTTACATATTCTTTTTGCGTTCTTCTTTACCACCTCCAGGTGCCCCAGGTTGGTCTTCCCATCATTCATATCGTTGGATTCTAAAGCTCGATGTGGGAGGAGGTCGACCATCACCTAGCTAATACTCTCTATGGTAGTCCGCTAGGTCATATCATAGACCATTGGAGCTGCTCCAAAAGTATGGAGGTCCTTGCATATCTTGATAATCGGCCTTCCCTCAGCGGAACACTGGATTTCTACTATTCCACACACCTTGATTGATGGGATTTTGTTGATACTTTCCTCAACCTTGAAGAGATCTTTCAATTACAAGATAGTGTAGTATCTCTTCCTTGGAGGAGGCTTGGGGTGCTTGATGGTGTCGAGAGCATACTCCTCGAGGCCTTGGCGTGAGCATGGACAAAACTAGGAAATTTATTTATGGGGTGTTGATTGATCATAACACAACTTTCAGTGAAGATAGATTTATGAAGTACCATCATGTTTCATATAATAACATGATATATATTGTTCTAAGGTCTACTGGTAACATTACATAGAAAAAATAGGAGGATGAGGCGAACTAAAATAACTGAAGTTTAGTTACATTCTAATCGACATCTTTTCCTTGCATCAAAGTTTTCTATAAGTGTGTCGGTTGTGAACTCCCTCTCAATGTTGATTATAAGACAATCCTTTGTCTCGTCTTCCCAAGTTTCATGGTGGAAAAAACATGCTATGTTGTTGCAATTGAGGTCGGCAAAGTTAGAACAAGTCGAATTAACATGTCAACTTCTTGGTCTCAAAAATCGTTTGGCAAAGTTCAGAGATAGTGGATGAGTTCCTAAATTCTGGATTTCTTAGCACGTAAAGCTCATAATATCGTAGTTGACATATTAAGTTATCCCTTTCATGTTCTGAAAGAACGGAACGGTAAACCTTTGTAGCTGGAAGACAATCATTTTTCCTATGTTCAATGATTTGTTTGAGTTCCCTAGATCTAGATAGGCGAACAAAACAAGGATCTATGTCAACTATTCACAAAACTGTATCTTATGCTGTAATTTATTGAAAAGAAAATAAGTACCCATGAGATCTTTCATGACATGCAGAATAAACACAAAATCAAATGACAACTTAGTCTAACAGAATATACAGTCTTTCCTTGTGCTGAAGGAGAAACACTTTTACTTGAAGAAATATATTTTAGAACTAAAAATGCAGCTTTGTATAGTTTGAGAAGACTAAACAAGCTGAAATAAGAGCTCCATCTAGTGTCACATAGTCCTTATAAATATCCAGTTTGGTTAGATCCACTTCCTGTTCCAAACTGATTAAGCTCAACCAAATTCCATTTTCAACAACTTGATTAGCTCTCACTTCATTATTTCTCTTATAAGAAAAATAAATGGTGATGACAATAAATAATATGTTCAAAAATATTATGAACTTATTTTACTTCCTTAGATGCACAAACAAAGGCTATCTGTATGGCAAAACAATGATCATGGTATGCATATGGACATTGATACGTCCAGAACGTATCTACTTTCCCGAACACTTTTGTTGTTGTTTGCTCTTTAATTTGTGTGTTTTGAATGCAACTAACACGGACTAACGCTGTTTTCAGCAGAATTGCTCTAGTGTCTCGTTTTTGTGTAGAAATCCAACTTTCAGGAAAATTCCAGGAAAATATCGCAAAACTCATATTTCACCCGAAGACTCACGGAGCCAGAAGACGAGACGGAGGGGGGCACGAGGGGCCCACACCTGCCCTAGGCACGGGCCAGGCTTGGCCGCGCCTAGGGGTGGTCTGGCCGCCTCGGCCACCACCTCGACCTATACTCCCAACTATATTAAGCCTTGATGTCTACGGGTGCTTCTATTCTTGTAGACAGTGTTGGGCCTCCAAGAGCAGAGGTTTGTAGAACAGCAGCAAGTTTCCCTTAAGTGGATCACCCAAGGTTTATCGAACTCAGGGAGGAAGAGGTCAAAGATATCCCTCTCATGCAACCCTGCAACCACAAAGCAAGAAGTCTCTTGTGTCCCCAACACACCTAATAGGTGCACTAGTTCGGCGAAGAGATAGTGAAATACATGTGGTATGAATGAATATGAGCAGTAGTAACGACGCCAGAAAAGTGCTTGCTGGCGTGCAGTTGATGGTAGTAATATTGCAGGAAGTAAATATGCAGTAAAACAGTAAACAAGCAGCGATAGCAGTATTTAGGAACAAGGCCTAGGGATCATACTTTCACTAGTGGACACTCTCAACATTGATCACATAACAGAATAAATAGATAGATGCTAGACTCTACACCCTCTTGTTGGATGATGAACACCACTAACTGTGTAGGATTACACGAACCCTCAATGCCGGAGTTAACAAGCTCCACAATATTCAATGTTCATATTTAAATAACCTTAGAGTGTATGACAGATCAACATAACCAAACCAAGTACTAACATAGCATGCACACTGTCACCTTCACACTACGAAAGGAGGAATAGATCACATCAATACTATCATAGCAATAGTTAACTTCATAATCTACAAGAGATCACAATCATAGCCTACGCCAAGTACTACACGATGCACACACTGTCACCATTACACCGTGCAGGAGGAATAAACTACTTTAATAACATTACTAGAGTAGCACACAGATAAATTGTGATACAAAACACATTGCAATCATAAAGGGATATAAATAAGCACTTCACTATGCCATTCATAACAGTGAATAAGTATTCTGTGAAATATAGCCTAAGAGACCCACACGGTGCACACACTGTCACCTTTACACACGTGGGACAAGGAGTCTCCGGAGATCACATAAGTAAAATCCACTTGACTAGCATAATGACATCTAGATTACAAGCATCATCATATGAATCTCAATCATGTAAGGCAGCTCATGAGATTATTGTATTGAAGTACATAGGAGAGAGATGAACCACATAGCTACCGGTACAGCCCCGAGCCTCGATGGAGAACTACTCCCTCCTCATGGGAGACAGCAGCATTGATGAAGATGGCGGTGGTGTTGATGGAGAAGCCTTCCGGGGGCACTTCCCCGTCCCGGCGGCGTGCCGGAACAGAGACTCCTGTCCCCCAGATCTTGGTTTCGCGATGGCGGCGGCTCTGGAAGGTTTTCTCTGGTTTCGTCGAACGTAATAGGGTTTTCGCGACGGAGACCTTAAGTAGGCGGAAGGGCGGCGTCGAGGGGTGCAGGGCCACCAGACACTAGGGCGGCGCGCCCCTCCTGGGCCGCGCCGCCACCATGTGTGGGCCCCCCGTGGCCCCTCTCTCGGCGGCTCTCGGGTGTTCTGAGAGCTCCCGGGGATTCTAAGATGCCGGGCGTTGATTTCGTCCAATTCCGAGAATATTTCCTTACTAGGATTTCTGAAACCAAAAACAGCAGAAAACAAAGAATCGGCCCTTCGGCATCTCGTCAATAGGTTAGTTCCGGAAAATGCATAATAATGACATAAAGTATGCATAAAACATGTAGATATCATCAATAATGTGGCATGGAACATAAGAAATTATAGATACGTTTGAGACGTATCAAGCATCCCCAAGCTTAGTTCCTGCTCGTCCCGAGCAGGTAAACGATAACAAAGATAATTTCTGGAGTGACATGCCATCATAACCTTGATCATACTATTGTAAGCATATGTAATGAATGCAGCGATCAAAACAATGGTAATGACATGAGTAAACAAATGAATCATAAATCAAAGACTTTTCATGAATAGTACTTTCAAGACAAGCATCAATAAGTCTTGCATAAGAGTTAACTCATAAAGCAATAAATCAAAGTAAAGGTATTGAAGCAACACAAAGGAAGATTAAGTTTCAGCGGTTGCTTTCAACTTATAACATGTATATCTCATGGATAGTTGTCAATGCAAAGTAATATAACAAGTGCAATATGCAAGTATGTAGGAATCAATGCACAGTTCACACAAGTGTTTGCTTCTTGAGATGGAGAGAAATAGGTGAACTGACTCAACATAAAAGGTAAAAGAATGGCCCTTCGCAGAGGAAAGCATTGATTGCTATATTTGTGCTAGAGCTTTTATTTTGAAAACATGAAACAATTTTGTCAACGGTAGTAATAAAGCATATGTATCATGTAAATTATATCTTACAAGTTGCAAGCCTCATGCATAGTGTACTAATAGTGCCCGCACCTTGTCCTAATTAGCTCGGATTAACACGGATTATCATTGCATAACATATGTTTCAACCAAGTGTCACAAAGGGGTACCTCTATGCCGCCTGTACAAGGGTCTAAGGAGAAAGTTCGCATTTGGATTTCTCGCTTTTGATCATTCTTCAACTTAGACACCCATACCGGGACAACATAGACAACAGATAATGGACTCCTCTTTTAATGCTTAAGCATTCAACAACAGATAATATTCTCATAAGAGATTGAGGTTTTATGTCCAAACTGAAACTTCCACCATGATTCATGGCTTTAGTTAGCGGCCCAATGTTCTTCTCTAACAGTATGCATACTCAAACCATTTGATTGTGAAAACCGCCCTTACTTCAGACAAGACGAACATGCATAGCAACTCACATGATATTAAACAAAGGTAAAAAGTTGATGGCGTCCCCAGAAGCATGGTTACCGCTCAACAAGCAACTTAATAAGAGATAAAGTGCATAAGTACATATTCAATACCACAATAGTTTTTAAGGCTATTTTGTCCCATGAGCTATATATTGCAAAGGCGAATGATGGAAATTTAAAGATAGCACTCAAGCAATTTACTTTGGAATGGCGGAGAAATACCATGTAGTAGGTAGGTATGGTGGACATAAATGGCATAGTGGTTGGCTCAAGGATTTTGGATGCATGAGAAGTATTCCCTCTCGATACAAGGTTTAGGCTAGCAAGGTTATTTGAAACAAACACAAGGATGAACCGGTGCAGCAAAACTCACATAAAAGACATATTGTAAACATTATAAGACTCTACACCGTCTTCCTTGTTGTTCAAAACTCAATACTAGAAATTATCTAGACTTTAGAGAGACCAATTATGCAAACCAAATTTTAGCAAGCTCTATGTATTTATTCATTAATAGGTGCAAAGTATATGATGCAAGAGCTTAAACATGAGCACAACAATTGCCAATTATCACATTATCCAAGACATTTTACCAATTACTACATGTAGCATTTTCCGTTTCCAACCATATAACAATTAACGAAGCAGTTTCAACCTTCGCCATGAACATTAAAAGCTAAGAACACATGTGTTCATACGAACCAGCGGAGCGTGTCTCTCTCCCACACAAGCATTTATTCAAACAAAAACACAAACAAAAGCACACAGACGCTCCAAGTAAGGTACATAAGATGTGACCAAATAAAAATATAGTTTCAAGGGAGGAACCTGATAAGTTGTCGATGAAGAAGGGGATGCCTTGGGCATCCCCAAGCTTAGACGCTTGAGTCTTCTTGAAATATGCAGGGATGAACCACGGGTGCATCCCCAAGCTTAGACTCTTCACTCTTCTTGATCATAGTATATCATCCTCCTCTCTTGACCCTTGAAAACTTCCTCCACACCAAACTCGAAACAAACTCATTAGAGGGTTAGTGCATAATAAAAATTCACATGTTCAGAGGTGACACAATCATTCTTAACACTTCTGGACATTGAACAAAGCTACTGAAAGTTAATGGAACAAAGAAATCCATCAAACATAGCAAAATAGGCAATGCGAAATAAAAGGCAGAATCTGTCAAAACAGAACAGTCCGTAAAGACGAATTTTAAAATGGCACCAGACTTGCTCAGATGAAAATGCTCAAATTGAATGAAAGTTGCGTACATATCTAAGGATCACTCACGTAAATTGGCAGATTTTTCTGAGTTACCTACAGAGAGCCCTGCCCAAATTCGTGATAGACAGAAATCTGTTTCTGCGCAGTAATCCAAATCTAGTATCAACCTTGCTATCAAAGACTTTACTTGGCACAACAATGCAATAGAATAAGATAAGGAGAGGTTGCTACAGTATTAACAACTTCCAAGACTCAAATATAAAACAAAAGTACTGTAGTAAAATAAACACATGGGTTATCTCCCAAGAAGTTCTTTCTTTATAGCCACTAAGATGGGCTCAGCAATTTTAATGATGCACTCGCAAGAAATAAGAGTTGAAGCAAAAGAGAGCATCAAAAAGCAAGTTCAAAACACATTTAAGTCTAACATGCTTCCTATGCATAGGAATCTTGTAAATAAACAAGTTCATGAAGAGCAAAGTAACAAGCATAGGAAGATAAAACAAGTGTAACTTCAAAAATTTCAGCATATAGAGAGGCGTTTTAGTAACATGAAAATTTCTACAACCATATTTTCCTCTCTCATAATAACTTTCAGAGGCATCATGAACAAACTCAACAATATAAGTATCACATAAAGCATTCTTATTCACATGCATAAAAGTATCATTACTCTCCACATAAGCATAATCAATTTTATTAGTTGTAGTGGGAGCAAATTCAACAAAGTAGCTATCATTATTATTCTCATCATCAAATATAGGAGGCATAATCAAATTTATCCTCCATAACAGGCGGTACTTAAAGACCAATATCATTGTAATCATCATAAATAGGAGGCAAAGTATCATCAAAGTAAATTTTCTCCTCAATGCTTGGGGGACTAAAAATATCATGCTCATCAAAGCCAGCTTCCCCAAGCTTAGAATTTTCCATATCATTAGCAACAATGGTGTTCAAAGCGTTCATACTAATATGTTCCATAGGTTTTTTAATTTTCGCATCAAACCATCCATGTCTTAAATCAGGAAATAGAATAAAAAGCTCATTGTTGTCCATTATGCCTAACTAGTGTAAACAAGAAACAAAAAGATGCAATTGCAGGATCTAAAGGAAATAGCTTCGAGCACTCACACACCGGCAACAAGACTAGGAAATAGCTTAGTAGTCGGAGGATGTGAATACCTTTTACCTTATCTCCCCGGCAACGGCGCCAGAAAAGTGCTTCGTTGCCGGGATCCGGTGTGTGAGTGCCGTTTACCTTTCCTCCCCGGCAACGGCGCCAGAAAAGTGCTTGATGTCTACAGGTGCTTCTATTCTTGTAGACAGTGTTGGGCCTCCAAGAGCAGAGGTTTGTAGAACAGCAGCAAGTTTCCCTTAAGTGGATCACCCAAGGTTTATCGAACTCAGGGAGGAAGAGGTCAAAGATATCCCTCTCATGCAACCCTGCAACCACAAAGCAAGAAGTCTCTTGTGTCCCCAACACACCTAATAGGTGCACTAGTTCGGCGAAGAGATAGTGAAATACAGGTGGTATGAATATATATGAGCAGTGGCAACGGCACCAGAAAAGTGCTTTGCCCAGGACACCTCGGCCACCACCTCGACCTATACTCCCAACTATATTAAGCCTTGATGTCTACGGGTGCTTCTATTCTTGTAGACAGTGTTGGGCCTCCAAGAGCAGAGGTTTGTAGAACAGCAGCAAGTTTCCCTTAAGTGGATCACCCAAGGTTTATCGAACTCAGGGAGGAAGAGGTCAAAGATATCCCTCTCATGCAACCCTGCAACCACAAAGCAAGAAGTCTCTTGTGTCCCCAACACACCTAATAGGTGCACTAGTTCGGCGAAGAGATAGTGAAATACATGTGATATGAATGAATATGAGCAGTAGTAACGGCGCCAGAAAAGTGCTTGCTGGCGTGCAGTTGATGGTAGTAATATTGCAGGAAGTAAATATGCAGTAAAACAGTAAACAAGCAGCGATAGCAGTATTTAGGAACAAGGCCTAGGGATCATACTTTCACTAGTGGACACTCTCAACATTGATCACATAACAGAATAAATAGATAGATGCTAGACTCTACACCCTCTTGTTGGATGATGAACACCACTAACTGTGTAGGATTACACGAACCCTCAATGCCGGAGTTAACAAGCTCCACAATATTCAATGTTCATATTTAAATAACCTTAGAGTGCATGACAGATCAACATAACCAAACCAAGTACTAACATAGCATGCACACTGTCACCTTCACACTACGAAAGGAGGAATAGATCACATCAATACTATCATAGCAATAGTTAACTTCATAATCTACAAGAGATCACAATCATAGCCTACGCCAAGTACTACACGATGCACACACTGTCACCATTACACCGTGCAAGAGGAATAAACTACTTTAATAACATTACTAGAGTAGCACACAGATAAATTGTGATACAAAACACATTGCAATCATAAAGGGATATAAATAAGCACTTCACTATGCCATTCATAACAGTGAATAAGTATTCTGTGAAATATAGCCTAAGAGACCCACACGGTGCACACACTGTCACCTTTACACACGTGGGACAAGGAGTCTCCGGAGATCACATAAGTAAAATCCACTTGACTAGCATAATGACATCTAGATTACAAGCATCATCATATGAATCTCAATCATGTAAGGTAGCTCATGAGATTATTGTATTGAAGTACATAGGAGAGAGATGAACCACATAGCTACCGGTACAGCCCCGAGCCTCGATGGAGAACTACTCCCTCCTCATAGGAGACAGCAGCGTTGATGAAGATGGCGGTGGTGTTGATGGAGAAGCCTTCCGGGGGCACTTCCCCGTCCCGGCGGCGTGTCGGAACAGAGACTCCTGTCCCCCAGATCTTGGCTTCGCGATGGCGGCGGCTCTGGATGGTTTTCTCTGGTTTCGTCGAACGTAATAGGGTTTTCGCGACGGAGACCTTAAGTAGCCGGAAGGGCGGCATCAGAAGGGGTCTGGGGCCACCAGACACTAGGGCGGCGCGCCCCCCTCCTAGGCCGCGCCGCCACCATGTGTGGGCCCCCTGTGGCCCCTCTTTGGCGGCTCTCGGGTGTTCTGGAAGCTCCCGGGGATTCTAAGATGCTGGGCGTTGATTTCGTCCAATTCCGAGAATATTTCCTTACTAGGATTTCTGAAACCAAAAACAGCAGAAAACAGCAACTAGCCCTTCGGCATCTCGTCAATAGGTTAGTTCCGGAAAATGCATAATAATGACATAAAGTATGCATAAAACATGTAGATATCATCAATAATGTGGCATGGAACATAAGAAATTATAGATACGTTTGAGACGTATCAAGCCTCCTGACCTGGAAACCGAGGGGGGTTCGACGTTTTTCCAGAAAGAGTTCCGCTGCTCCGCCGCCACCAGAAACCCCAATCCGGGACCAGAAAATCTGTTATGTCACCCTGCCGGGACGGGGAATTGGAGGAGATCATTTCCATCACCGACGCCTCTCCATCATCCATCCATGATTCCCCCATCCATGTGTGAGCAATTCCCCGCTGGGCTGTAGGGGATGGTAGGGATTGGATGAGATTGTTTGTAATTATAAGATTGTTGTGGGCATAGTGCATAGTATCCGGTGTTAGTATTTTTGACATTGTTGCAATTTGATATGCTTAATGCTTGTCAGTTTAGGCCCGAGTGGCATGATCTCAGATCTAAACATGTTATTGGTTCATGATGATAATTATTGTTTTTTATCATACTTGCATGTTGTATACACATATTGTTGTCCGGAACCTGAGGCCCCAAAAAGTGACAATAATTGGGATAACCGGAAGGGATGGCTATGATGTGAGGATCACGTGTGTTCATGGAGTGTTAATGCTTTGCCCCGGTACTCTATTAAAAGGAGTACCTTAATTACCAGTAGTTTCCCTTGAGGCCCCGCTGCAACGGGTTGTTAGGACAAAAAATGTCGTCCAAGTTTCTCATTGCGAGCACGCACGACTAAATAGGAACACACGCCTATGGTTATCTTATGCTATGATGCTTTTATCATTATTACTTGCAATGCCCAAGTCTTCCTATTATATGAACTATCTCATCATGCAGCACCCATTCATCCATCCTTGTGCCTACAATATTGTAATCTATTGTCTACTGCAATCATCGCTACTATTGTTTTCATTTTATTACCGTTGTTAATTCACTATTACCGCTGCTATAAAACTGTTACTACTGATAAACTATTGCGAGCAAGTCTATTTCCAGGTGCAGGTGAATTGACAACTCATCTGTTAAATCTTATAAATATTTTTTGGCTCCCCTTGTGTTGAATCAGTAAATTTGGGTTTTACTTCCCTCGGAGACTGTTGCGATCCCCCTATACTTGTGGATCATCAAGACTATTTTCTGGCGCCGTTGTCGGGGAGCATAGCTTTATTTACAAGCCCACTTGAAGGTGATATTGTTCACTGAAATTTATTTATTATGGGGAAGTTCGTGAATCGAAATTCTCTATATTGCCATCCACTACAAGAATAGGTATAACTCTGAACACCTCTATTGCTACTGATTCGCCATCTGTTATGAGTAAGATTCTTACTCCGCCACACCCACATGCTACACATACTGCTACTTTTGCTGAAAATGCTCCTGATGATTTTTGATGATGCTTCCACTATGCTTGATAAGAGTGGTTCGTTAGATCCTTTCCTAGATACTACAATTGCTAGAGCTAAATAAATTCAAAATGCTGAAAATACTATTACACCTGTTAGTTCACCTGAAGCTAGGGGGATCCTAGTTATGATCTCAATGAAACTTATATTGAACTTGATGAGACTGATGACGCGTGAAGCACACGTCCGTTGGGAACCCCAAGAGGAAGGTGTGATGCGTACAGCAACAAGTTTTTCCTCAGTAAGAAACCAAGGTTATCGAACCAGTATGAGATGAAGGCCACGTGAAGGTTGTTGGTGAAGGAGTGTAGTGCGGCGCAACACCAGGGATTCCGGCGCCAACATGGAACCTGCACAACACAATCAAAATACTTTCCCCAACTTAATAGTGAGGTTGTCAATCTCACCGGCTTGCTGTAAACAAATGATTAAACGTATGGTGTGGAGAATGATGTTTGCTTGCAAAGAACAACAGAGAACAATGATTGCAGTAGATTGTATTTCAGATGTAAAAGAATGGACCGGGGTCCACAGTTTACTAGTGGTGTCTCTCCAATAAGATAAATAACATGTTGGGTGAATAAATTACAGTTGGGCAATTGACAAATAGAGAGGGCATAACAATGCACATACATATCATGACTAGCATAATACCCGTGCGTTGCTACGGGCAGACCAAACGTTGAGGCACTATTTTTATGAAAAAAGTACTATCTTCGATTAAAATTAATTGACTTCACCGTATGTAGATATGGATGTATCTAGTTAGGGTATCTCCAACAGGCCGTCGCATTTCGGACGTCCAAAATGTTCGGTTGTGTCCATTTGCATCCCGCGGACGCCATGCGGTCCAGAGCAACCGTTTGCGTTGGGGGTATCCCCAGCGGTGCGGACGCATTGTTTTAGCTGAGACAACATCAAGGTCGTTAATGGCGGTTTAACGAGGTCTGCCGTTGGCTATTACCGGTTCCCGCGCGATGACGGTCCCGTGTTTGCCCAACACATTGGCAAGTTTCGCCGGTGTTTCGCGCGCGGGAACGACCTGCGCGACAACACCGTTTCCCGCCCCATCGTGGCTATATATGGTGGACACCGGCGGGGGTGACGGGCACACCTCAAGCTAAACCCTAGAATCCATCCATGCCGAGCACAATCTTTGCTGGGATCAGGTTGTTCAGATGTGCCGCCAAGCCCACCCAGAGGACAAGCAGCTAGTCGCCGATGCGTTTCAGGCCGAGCAGCTGGAACTGGAGGCGGCGGAGGCAGCAGAGCGCTAAAGGGCGTGAGCGCCTCGAGGCGGATATGGCGGAAATCGCTGACGCCAGGGTCGAGCTCGCTGATGTCTACGCCCCCCTCCTTTTCCTGTAGACAGTGTTGGGCCTCCAAGAGCAGAGGTTTGTAGAACAGCAGCAAGTTTTCCCTTAAGTGGATCACCCAAGGTTTATCGATCTCAGGGAGGAAGAGGTCAAAGATATCCCTCTCATGCAACCCTGCAACCACAAAGCAAGAAGTCTCTTGTGTCCCCAACACACCTAATAGGTGCACTAGTTCGGCGAAGAGATAGTGAAATACAGGTGGTATAAATAAGCAGTAGCAACGGTACCAGGAAAGTGCTTTGCCCAGGACAATAAACAAGCAGTAGTAACGCAGCAGTAGTAATGCAGTAAAACAGTAAACAAGCAGCAGTAACGCAGCAGTAGTAACACAGTAAAACAGTAAACAAGCAGCGATAGCAGTATTTAGGAACAAGGCCTAGGGATCATACTTTCACTAGTGGACACTCTCAACATTGATCACATAACAGAATAGATAAATGCATACTCTACACTCTTGTTGGATGATGAACACCATTGCGTAGGATTACACGAACCCTCAATGCCGGAGTTAACAAGCTCCACAATTCAATGTTCATATTTAAATAACCTTAGAGTGCATGAAAGATCAACACGACTAAACCAAGTACTAACATAGCATGCACACTGTCACCTTCACACTATGTAGGAGGAATAGATCACATCAATACCATCATAGCAATAGTTAACTTCATAATCTACAAGAGATCATAATCATAGCCTACGCCAAGTACTAACACGGATGCACACACTGTCACCATTACAACGTGCAGGAGGAATAAAACTACTTTAATAACATCACTAGAGTAGCACATAGATAAATTGTGATACAAAACACATTGCAATCATAAAGAGATATAAATAAGCACTTCACTATGCTACTCTGAATTACTCTCTGGCAAGATAACGAACACTAATTCATCATGTAGGCAAACCTTAAAGATGCATTCCCAAGTACTAATGAACACCCCACGCTGTCACTTTGAGCATTCACAGGAGGTACTAACACACCACAATTTCTTAGAGACATCCAACTCAAATCATAACTCAGTGAATAAGTATTCTGTGAAATATAGCCTAAGAGACCCACACAGTGCACACACTGTCACCTTTACACACGTGGGACAAGGAGTCTCCGGAGATCACATAAGTAAAATTCACTTGACTAGCATAATGACATCTAGATTACAAGCATCATCATATAGATCTCAATCATGTAAGGCAACTCATGAGATCATTGTATTGAAGTACATAGGAGAGAGATGAACCACATAGCTACCGGTACAGCCCTGAGCCTCGATGGAGAACTACTCCCTCCTCATGGGAGACAGCAGCGTTGATGAAGATGGCGGTGGTGTTGATGGAGAAGCCTTCCGGGGGCACTTCCCCGTCCCGGCGGCGTGCCGGAACAGAGACTCCTGTCCCCCAGATCTTGGCTTCGCGATGGCGGCGGCTCTGGAAGGTTTTCTCTGGTTTCGTCGAACGTATCAGGGTTTTCGCGACGGAGGCTTTAAATAGGCGGAAGGGCAACGTCGGTGGACTTCTGGGGGGCCCACACACCAGGGCGGTGCGGCCCCCCCTCTGGCCGCGCCGGGCACACGTCTGGTGGCCCTGTGGCCCCCCTCTGACCTCTCTCGGGTGTTCTGGAAGCTTCGTGTGAAAATAGGATGTTGGGCGTTGATTTCGTCCGATTCCGAGAATATTTCCTTACTAGGATTTCTGAAACCAGAAATAGCAGAAAACAGGAACTGGCACTTCGGCATCTTGTTAATAGGTTAGTTCCAGAAAATGCACGAATATGACATAAAGTGTGCATAAAACATGTAGATATCATCAATAATGTGGCATGGAACATAAGAAATTATCGATACGTTGGAGACGTATCAGCATCCCCAAGCTTAGTTTCTGCTCGTCCCGAGCAGGTAAACGATAACAAAGATAATTTCTGGAGTGACATGCCATCATAAACTTGATCATATTGTAAATATATGTAATGAATGCAGCGATCAAAACAATGTATATGACATGAGTAAACAAGTGAATCATACAACAAAGACTTTTCATGAATAGTACTTAAAGACAAGCATCAATAAGTCTTGCATAAGAGTTAACTCATAAAGCAATAATTCATAGTAAAGCATTGAAGCAACACAATGGAAGATTAAGTTTCAGCGGTTGCTTTCAACTTGTAACAAGTATATCTCATGGATAGTTGTCAACATAGAGTAATATAACAAATGCAATATGCAAGTATGTAGGAATCAATGCACAGTTCACACAAGTGTTTGCTTCTTGAGATGGAGAGAAATAGGTGAACTGACTCAACATAAAAGTAAAAGAATGGTCCTTCAAAGAGGAAAGCATCGATTGCTATATTTGTGCTAGAGCTTTGATTTTGAAAACAAGAAACAATTTTGTCAATGGTAGTAATAAAGCATATGTATCATGTAAATTATATCTTACAAGTTGCAAGCCTCATGCATAGTATACTAATAGTGCCCGCACCTTGTCCTAATTAGCTTGGACTACCGGATCATCGCAATGCACATGTTTTAACCAAGTGTCACAATGGGGTACCTCTATGCCGCCTGTACAAAGGTCTAACGAGAAAGCTCGCATCGGATTTCTCGCTATTGATTATTCTCAACTTAGACATCCATACCGGGACAACATAGACAACAGATAATGGACTCCTCTTTTATGCATAAGCATGTATCAACAATTAATTTTCTCATATGAGATTGAGGATATATGTCCAAAACTGAAACTTCCACCATGGATCATGGCTTTAGTTAGCGGCCCAATGTTCTTCTCTAACAATATGCATGCTCCAACCATAAGGTGGTAGATCGCTCTTACTTCAGAAAAGACGAACATGCATAGCAACTCACATGAAATTCAACAAAAGGCAGTTGATGGCGTCCCCAGTGAACATGGTTATCGCACAACGAGCAACTTAATAAGAGATAATGTGCATAAGTACATATTCAATACCACAATAGTTTTTAAGCTATTTGTCCCATGAGCTATATATTGTAAAGGTGAAGAATGGAAATTTAAAGGTAGCACTCAAGCAATTTACTTTGGAATGGCGGAGAAATACCATGTAGTAGGTAGGTATGGTGGACACAAATGGCATAGTGGTTGGCTCAAGGATTTTGGATGCATGAGAAGTATTCCCTCTCGATACAAGGCTTAGGCTAGCAAGGTTATTTGAAACAAACACAAGGATGAACCGGTGCAGCAAAACTCACATAAAAGACATATTGTAAACATTATAAGATTCTACACCGTCTTCCTTGTTGTTCAAACTCAATACTAGAAATTATCTAGACCTTAGAGAGACCAATTATGCAAACCAAATTTTAGCATGCTCTATGTATTTCTTCATTAATAGGTGCAAAGTATATGATGCAAGAGCTTAAACATGAGCACAACAATTGCCAAGTATCACATTATCCAAGACATTTTACCAATTACTACATGTAGCATTTTCTGTTTCCAACCATATAACAATTTAACGAAGCAGTTTCAACCTTCGCCATGAAAATTAAAAGCTAAGAACACATGTGTTCATATGCAATAGCGGAGCGTGTCTCTCTCCCACACAAGCATGATGTAATCCAATTTATTCAAACACAAACAAAAATAAAAGCATACAGACGCTCCAAGTAAAGCACATAAGATGTGACCGAATAAAAATATAGTTTCAAGAGAAGGAACCTGATAATTTGTCGATGAAGAAGGGGATGCCTTGGGCATCCCCAAGCTTAGACACTTGAGTCTTCTTGATATATGCAGGGGTGAACCACCAGGGCATCCCCAAGCTTAGAGCATTCACTCTTCTTGATCATAGTATATTATCCTCCTCTCTTGACCCTTGAAAACTTCCTTCACACCAAACTTCTCATAAACTTCATTAGAGGGGTTAGTACATAATCAAAAACTCACATGTTCAGAGGTGACACAATCATTCTTAACACTTCTGGACATTGCTCAAAGCTACTGGAAGGTAATGGAACAAAGAAATCCACCCAACACAGCGAAAGAAGCAATGCGAAATAAAAGGCAGAATCTGTCAAAACAGAACAGTCCGTAAAGACGAATTTTTAATAAATACTTCCGTTGCTCAGATCAGAAAACTCAAAACTAATGAAAGTTGCGTACATATCTGAGAAACACGCACGTAAATTGGCATATTTGTCTGATTTACCTACAGAGAAAACAGCCCAGATTCGTGACAGATAGAAATCTGTTTCTGCGCAGAAATCCAAATCTAGTATCAACCTTCGATTAGAGGCTTCACTTGGCACAACAAAACACAAAACTAAGATAAGGAGAGGTTGCTACAGTAGTAAACAACTTCCAAGACACAAATATAAAACAAATTACTGTAGCAAAATAACACATGGGTTATCTCCCAAGAAGTTCTTTTCTTTATAGCCATTAAGATGGGCTTAGCAGTTTTAATGATGCACTCGCAAGAAATAGTACTTGAAGCAAAAGAGAGCATCAAGAGGCAAATTGAAAACACATTTAAGTCTCACATGCTTCCTATGAAAATGAATCTTGTAAATAAACAAGTTCAAGAAGCATAATGCAACAAGCATAGAAAGATAAAACAAGTGTAGCTTCAAAAATTTCAGCACATAGAGAGGTATTTTAGTAACATGAAAATTTCTACAACCATATTTTCCTCTCTCATAATAACTTTCAGTAGCATCATGAGAAAACTCAACAATATAACTATCATATAAAGCATTCTTATCATGAGTCTCATGCATAAAATTATTGCTACTCCCAACATAAGCATAGTCAATTTTATTAGTTGTAGTGGGAGCAAATTCAACAAAGTAGCTATCATTATTATTCTCATCATCAAATATAGGAGGTATATTGTAATCATAATCAAATTTATCCTCCATAACAGGTGGCAACAAAAGACTTCTATCATTATAATCATCATAAATAGGAGGCAAAGTATCATCAAAGTAAATTTCCTCCTCAATGCTTGGGGGACTAAAAATATCATACTCATCAAAGCCAGCTTCCCCAAGCTTAGAATTTTCCATAGCATTAGCAACAATAGTGTTCAAAGCATTCATATCAATAACATTCCCATTAGCATGCATATAAAGTTCCATGGGTTTTTTAATTCTCTCTTCAAACACATCATGTCCTAATTCAAGATAAAGTTCATAAAGATCTCTCATATTTTTGTTGTTTTCCATTATGCCTAACTAGTGTAAACAAGAAACAAAAAGTTGCAATTGCAAGATCTAAAGGAAATAGCTTCGAGCACAAACACAATGGCGCCAGAAAAGTACTACCTGGAACCGAAGTATGAGTGCCTTTTACCTTTCCTCCCCGGCAACGGCGCCAGAAAATAGCTTGATGTCTACGCCCCCCTCCTTTTCCTGTAGACAGTGTTGGGCCTCCAAGAGCAGAGGTTTGTAGAACAGCAGCAAGTTTTCCCTTAAGTGGATCACCCAAGGTTTATCGATCTCAGGGAGGAAGAGGTCAAAGATATCCCTCTCATGCAACCCTGCAACCACAAAGCAAGAAGTCTCTTGTGTCCCCAACACACCTAATAGGTGCACTAGTTCGGCGAAGAGATAGTGAAATACAGGTGGTATAAATAAGCAGTAGCAACGGCACCAGGAAAGTGCTTTGCCCAGGACAGTAAACAAGCAGTAGTAACGCAACAGTAGTAATGCAGTAAAACAGTAAACAAGCAGCAGTAACGCAGCAGTAGTAACACAGTAAAACAGTAAACAAGCAGCGATAGCAGTATTTAGGAACAAGGCCTAGGGATCATACTTTCACTAGTGGACACTCTCAACATTGATCACATAACAGAATAGATAAATGCATACTCTACACTCTTGTTGGATGATGAACACCATTGCGTAGGATTACACGAACCCTCAATGCCGGAGTTAACAAGCTCCACAATTCAATGTTCATATTTAAATAACCTTAGAGTGCATGAAAGATCAACACGACTAAACCAAGTACTAACATAGCATGCACACTGTCACCTTCACACTATGTAGGAGGAATAGATCACATCAATACCATCATAGCAATAGTTAACTTCATAATCTACAAGAGATCATAATCATAGCCTACGCCAAGTACTAACACGGATGCACACACTGTCACCATTACACCATGCAGGAGGAATAAAACTACTTTAATAACATCACTAGAGTAGCACATAGATAAATTGTGATACAAAACACATTGCAATCATAAAGAGATATAAATAAGCACTTCACTATGCTACTCTGAATTACTCTCTGGCAAGATAACGAACACTAATTCATCATGTAGGCAAACCTTAAAGATGCATTCCCAAGTACTAATGAACACCCCACGCTGTCACTTTGAGCATTCACAGGAGGTACTAACACACCACAATTTTATAGAGACATCCAACTCAAATCATAACTCAGTGAATAAGTATTCTGTGAAATATAGCCTAAGAGACCCACACGGTGCACACACTGTCACCTTTACACACGTGGGACAAGGAGTCTCCGGAGATCACATAAGTAAAATTCACTTGACTAGCATAACGACATCTAGATTACAAGCATCATCATATGGATCTCAATCATGTAAGGTAGCTCATGAGATCATTGTATTGAAGTACATAGGAGAGAGATGAACCACATAGCTACCGGTACAGCCCCGAGCCTCGATGGAGAACTACTCCCTCCTCATGGGAGACAGCAGCGTTGATGAAGATGGCGGTGGTGTTGATGGAGAAGCCTTCCGGGGGCACTTCCCCGTCCCGGCGGCGTGCCGGAACAGAGACTCATGTCCCCCAGATCTTGGCTTCGCGATGGCGGCGGCTCTGGAAGGTTTTCTCTGGTTTCGTCGAACGTATCAGGGTTTTCGCGACGGAGGCTTTAAATAGGCGGAAGGGCAAGGTCGGTGGACTTCTGGGGGGCCCACACACCAGGGCGGCGCGGCCCCCCATCTGGCCGCGCCGGGCACACGTCTGGTGGCCCTGTGGCCCCCCTCTGACCTCTCTCGGGTGTTCTGGAAGCTTCGTGTGAAAATAGGATGCTGGGCGTTGATTTCGTCCGATTCCGAGAATATTTCCTTACTAGGATTTCTGAAACCAAAAACAGCAGAAAACAAGAACTGGCACTTCGGCATCTTGTTAATAGGTTAGTTCCAGAAAATGCACGAATATGACATAAAGTGTGCATAAAACATGTAGATATCATCAATAATGTGGCATGGAACATAAGAAATTATCGATACGTCGGAGACGTATCACTCGCCGACGCCAGCGTGGAGCTCGCGGAGGCGCGGGCGGCGATGGCGGCCCCTCCGGTGGCCCCACCCGCGGACGCCGTCATCCACAACATCGTCGCCGACGACGATGTCTTACCCAGCCACTTCGAGTGCGCCGGCGACCAACAGGTTCTGCTCGCGTCCTTGGAGACCCTAGCTGGGGACGCCTTGCGCCATCAGGCTTGGGCAACACAGGAGGAAGCCCACAACTATGCGGTCGCCATGGCTCGGGGTTACATGTGCTCCGACCTAGATTCGCTCCAGCGGTGGGGCACTTCTCCCCCGCGGGTCGAGCAGGAGAACCGGGAGCTGGTGGACGCCATCGCCGCCAGGGACGAAGCGGTGGCGGAGGCGGCTAGGGACAGGGCCCGCTCCCACGCCCAAATGGCGGCGTTGCAGGCAGCGGACGCGGAGGCGGGCCAGGAGGAGGAGGCGGCAGCCCAGGTGGCGGCGACGGAGGCGGCCTCCTCTCTGGCCAGGAGAGTCCTGTGGGACTCCTCTCTGGCCGAGGCGCTCGAACGCCGCAGGCGGCAGGACGAGGTGTCCGATCACCGGCCCCTCCGGCGTCCAGTAGTAGGCAGCGCGAGTGCGAGTAACCCCGGTAGGCCGCGCGAAGGCGAGTAGGTACGGCCGTTATAGTTTTAGGGTGGCCCGATCACTTTGCGTCGCTCCGCTGGAGCAGGGACCTGACGCATTTTTCGGCCCAGCGGACGCAAACAGTGGCTCATCGTTTGTTTGCGTCGCGCCTCAGTGAATGCGTCTAGATACATATACATATGTATGTAGATAAGATGGAGTTACTTAATTTGCATCTAAGGCGAGTATACTTTTTATTGGATGAAAATAATCAATAGAGACGTATCTTTGTTGTACTTCCAAACAAACTGTAAAGTAATCCATCTTTTCTTACTTTCTCCTCCCCTTTTTTACACACAAAAAATTAGATTTTTTTGATTGGAATGCCGCCATGTTAGTATTAATTGAACACAAGTATACATAAAATAAACTGAAAAGTAATTTCGTGGCTAGATTAATTGACGCAAAAAAGAATTAGATTTTGTTTATCGGAATACCGCCATGTAATTGAACACAAGTATGCCGACAAGTCCTTGTATACGTGAAATAAACTGAAACAATGGTACATCGTTTACTCATTTGGCCTTTTGTACTCGTTCGCACGAGGGATCGGAAAGATGCATAGACGCCTGACTAATCCATCTGCAAATATTTAATGTGTAAACTTTAACCACCAGGCCAAGTTAGAATTGTAGTCAGGCGTTTTCCATAATGTCTCTTGGGCCCTGGCACGCGAAACAGTATAATGCTCGGATCCGCCAGCGGTTAATCTAAGGCAGCTCGACATAAGTTTATTTAACATCGATCTCGCGACGAACCGGTTTGGTCATTTAGAACGTACCACGGTTGCATCGCCGTATAATAGTAAGATGACTACTATGAGATTTACTTAGGGCATTACGACAAAGAACATAGACCACTATCCAGCATGCATCTATGTCTAAAAAGTCCACCTTCAGGTTAGCATCCGCACCCCTTCCAGTATTAAGTTGCAAACAACAGACAATTGCATTAAGTACTATGTGTAATGTAAACAATACAAATATTCTTAGACAAAGCATTGATGTTTTATCCCTAGTGGCAACAGAACATCCACAACCTTAGAACTTTCTGTCACTGTCCCAGATTCAATGGAAGCATGAACCCACTATCGAGCATAAATACTCCCTCTTGGAGTCACAAGTATCAACTTGGCCAGAGGCTCTACTAGCAACGGAGAGCATGCAAGATCATAAACAACACATATATGATAGATCGATAATCAACTTGACATAGTATTCCATATTCATCGGATCCCAACAAACACAACATGTAGCATTACAAATAGATGATCTTGATCATGATAGGCAGCTCACAAGATCTAAACATGATAGCACAAGAGGAGAAGACAACCATCTAGCTACTGCTATGGACCCATAGTCCAAGGATGAACTACTCACGCATCAGTCCGGAGGCGGGCATGGTGATGTAGAGCCCTCCGGTGATGATTCCCCTCTCCGGCAGGGTGCCGAAGGCGATCTTCAGAACCCCCCGAGATAGGTTTGACGGCGGCGGTGTCTCTGGAACTTTTCTCGTATCGTGGCTCTCGGTACTAGGATTTTCGCGACGGAAGGATTATATAGGCGAAGGGGCAGAGTCGGGGGACGCCCGAGGGGCCCACCCCATATGGCGGCGCGGCCAGGGGTGGGGCCGCGCCCCCCTATGGTGTGGCTGCCTCGTGGCCCCTCTTCGCCTCCTCTTCGGTGTTCTGGAAGGCTCCGTGGAAAATAAGACCGTGTGCTTTTGTTTCGTCCAATTCCGAGAATATTTTCCTGTGTAGGATTTCTGAAACCAAAAACAGCAGAAAACAGGAACTGACGCTTCGGCATCTTGTTAATAGGTTAGTACCGGAAAATGCATCAAAATGATGTAAAGTGTATATAAAACATGTGAGTATTGTCATAAAACTAGCATGGAACATAAGAAATTATAGATACGTTTGAGACGTATCAAGCATCCCCAAGCTTAGTTCCTACTCGCCCTCGAGTAGGTAAACGATAACAAGGATAATTTCTGAAGTGACATGCTACTATCATAATCTTGATCAATACTATTGTAAAGCATATGAGATGAATGAAGTGATTCAAAGCGATGGTCTATAGTTTGTTAACAAATAGATAATGACTAAACAACTGAATCATATAGAAAAACTTTTCATAAATAGTACTTTCAAGACAAGCATGAAAAAGTCTTGCATAAGAGTTAACTCATAAAGCAATAGATTCAAAATAAAAGGCATTTAAGCAACACAAAGGATGATTAAGTTTCAGCAATTGCTTTCAACTTGTAACATGTATATCTCATGGATAGTTGTCAACATAAAGTAATATAACAAGTGCAAATAAGCAAGTATGTAAGAATCAATGCACACAGTTGACACAAGTGTTTGCTTCTAAGATAGAAAGAAGTAGGTAAACTGACTCAACATAAAGTAAAAGAAGGGCCCTTCGCAGAGGGAAGCAGGGATTACTCATGTGCTAGAGCTTTTTATTTTGAAAACATGGAAACAATTTTGTCAACGGTAGTAATAATTCATATGTGTTATGCATAAAACCTCCTATAAGTTGCAAGCCTCATGCATCGAATACTAATAGTGCCCGCACCTTGTCCTAATTAGCTCAGACTTCCATGGATTATCATTGCATTACATATGTTTCAACCAAGTGTCACAAAGGGGTACCTCTATGCCACCTGTACAAAGGTCCAAGGAGATAGATCGTATTTGATTTCTCAATTTTGATAGATCTCAACTTGAGGACATCCATACCGGGACAACATAGAAAACAGATAATGGACTCCTCTTTTATGCTTTAAGCATTCAACAACATATAATATTCTCATAAGAGATGTGAGGATTAATGTCCAAGCTGAAACTTCCACCATGATACATGGCTTTGGTTGGCGGCCCAATGTTCTTCTCTAACAATATGCATACTCAAACCATTTAACTCATGGCAAATCTCCCTTACTTCAGATAAGACGAACATGCATAGCAACTCACATGATATTCAACAAAGGTGTAACAAGTTGATGGCGTCCCCAGAAACATGGTTACCGCTCAACAAGCAACTTATAAGAACTAAGATACATAAGCGACATATTCTTTACCACAATAGTTTTTTAGGCTACTTTCCCATGAGCTATGTATTGCAAAGACAAGGAATGAATTTTTTTTAAAGGTAGCACGCAAGCAATTTACTTTGGAATGGCAGAAAAATACCACATAGTAGGTAGTTATGGTGGACACAAATGGCATAAGTTTTGGCTCAAGGTTTTGGATGCACGAGAAGTGTTCCCTCTCAGTACAAGGCTTTGGCTAGCAAGGTTGTTTGAAGCAAACACAAGTATAAACCGGTACAGCAAAACTTACATAAGAACATATTGCAAGCATTATAAGACTCTACACTGTCTTCCTTGTTGTTGAAACACTTTTACCAGAAAATATCTAGACTTTAGAGAGACCAATCATGCAAACCAAATTTCAACAAGCTCTACGGTAGTTTTCCACTAATAGTTTTAAACTACATGATGCAAAAGCTTAAACATGATCTACTTGAGAGCTCAAAACAATTGCCAAGTATCAAATTATTCAAGACAATATACCAATTACCACATGAAGCATTTTCTGTTTCCAACCAAATAGCAATAAATGAAGCGACTTTCAACTTTCGCCATGAACATTAAAAGTAAAACTAAGAACACCAGTGTTCAAATGAAAAAGCGGAGCGTGTCTCTCTCTAACACAATGGATGCTAGGATCCGATTTTATTCAAACATAAACAAAAATAAAAACACACAGACGCTCCAAGTAAAGCACATAAGATGTGACGGAATAAAAATATAGTTTCACTAGAGGTGACCTGATAAGTTGTTGATGAAGAAGGGGATGCCTTGGGCATCCCCAAGCTTAGATGCTTGAGTCTTCTTGAAATATGCAGGGATGAACCACGGGGGCATCCCCAAGCTTAGAATTTTCACTCTTCTTGATCATATCATATCATCCTCCTCTCTTGATCCTTGAAAACTTCCTTCACACCAGACTCAAAGCATTCTCATTAGAGGGTTAGTGCATAATCAAAAATTCACATATTCAGCGAGGACACAATCATTCCCAACACTTCTGGACATTACCCAAGGCTACTGAAAGTTAATGGAACAAAGAAATCCACTCAACACAGTAAAAGAGGCAATGCGAAATAAAAGGCAGAATCTGTCAAAACAGAAAAGTCGGTAAAGACGAATTTTTTCGAGGCACTTAACAGGCTTAGATGGAAAAGCTCCAGTTGAACGAAAGTTGCGTACATATCTGAGGATCACACATGAATTTTTTCAGCATTTTACGAGTTTCCTACAGAGAGATCAACTCAAATTCGTGACAGCTAAAAATCCGTTTCTGCGCAGAAATCCAAATCTAGTATCAACTTTTCTATCAAAGAATTTACTTGGCACAAAAACGAAATAAACATGGTAAGGAGAGGTTGCTACAGTAGTAACAAATTCCAAGACACAACAAAACATTAGCAAAATAAAAACATGGGTTATCTCCCAAGAAGTGCTTTCTTTATAGCCATTAAGATGGGCTCAGTAATTTTAATGATGCTCTCGCAAGAAATAAGAGTTGAAGCAAAAGAGAGCATCAAAAGTAAATAACAAACACTTTTAAGTCTAACCCACTTCCTATGAAAAGGAATCTTGTAAATAAACAAGTGATGTAAGCATAATACAATAAGCATAGGAAAACAAGACAAGCGCAACTTCAAGATTTTAAGCAAAAAGAGAGGTGTTTTAGTAACATGAAAATCCCTACAACCATATTGTCCTCTCTCATAAATATTTTCAGTAGCATCATGAACAAACTCAACAATATAACTATCACATGAAACATTCTTATCATGAGCTACATGCATAAAATTATTACTCTCCACATAAGCATAGTCATTACTATTAATTGTAGTGGGAGCAAATTCAATAAGATAGCTATCATTATTATTCTCATCACCATAATCATCATATATAGGAGGTAAAGTATCATCAAAGTAAATTTTCTCCTCCATGCTTGGGGGACTAAAAATTTCATGCTCCTCAAAACCAGCTTCCCCAAGCTTAGAATTTTCCATAGCATTAGCAACAATGGTGTTCAAAGCATTCATACCAATAACATTGCCATTAGCATGCATATAAAGTTCCATAGGTTTTTTTATTTTCTCTTCAAACACCTCATGTCCTAACTCAAGATAAATACTATAAAGATCTCTAATATTTTTGTTGTTTTCCATTAAGCCTAACTAGTGAAATCACACAACTTAGTGTTCTCAGGAGTATTCATTTTAGCAATAGTAAAAAAAAAATAAGTAAAGCAAAACTGAATTAAGTAAAGTAAAACAAGTAACTAATTTTTTTGTGTTTTTGATATAAAGAAAGCAAACAAGACAGAAAATAAAATAAAGCAAGACAAAAAACAAAGTAAAGAGATTGGGTGTGAGAGACTCTCCTTGCAGCGTGTCTTGATCTCCCCGGCAACGGCGCCAGAAAATATGCTTGATGACGCGTGAAGCACACGTCCGTTGGGAACCCCAAGAGGAAGGTGTGATGCGTACAGCAGCAAGTTTTCCCTCGGTAAGAAACCAAGGTTATCGAACCAGTAGGAGATGAAGGCCACGTGAAGGTTGTTGGTGAAGGAGTGTAGTGCGGCGCAACACCAGGGATTCCGGCGCCAACGTGGAACCTGCACAACACAATCAAAATACTTTGCCCCAACTTAACAGTGAGGTTGTCAATCTCACCGACTTGCTGTAAACAAATGATTAAACGTATGGTGTGGAGAATGATGTTTGCTTGCAAAGAACAACAGAGAACAATGATTGCAGTAGATTGTATTTCAGATGTAAAAGAATGGACCGGGGTCCACAGTTCACTAGTGGTGTCTCTCCAATAAGATAAATAACATGTTGGGTGAACAAATTACAGTTGGGCAATTGACAAATAGAGAGGGCATAACAATGCACATACATATCATGATGACTACTATGAGATTTACTTAGGGCATTACGACAAAGAACATAGACCGCTATCCAGCATGCATCTATGCCTAAAAAGTCCACCTTCGGGTTAGCATCCGCACCCCTTCCAGTATTAAGTTGCAAACAACAGACAATTGCATTAATTACTGTGCGTAATGTAAACAATACAAATATCCTTAGACAAAGCATTGATGTTTTATCCCTAGTGGCAACAGCACATCCACAACCTTAGAACTTTCTGTCATTGTCCCAGATTCAATGGAGGCATGAACCCACTATCGAGCATAAATAATCCCTCTTGGAGTCACAAGTATCAACTTGGCCAGAGCCTCTACTAGCAACGGAGAGCATGCAAGATCATAAACAACACATATATGATAGATCGATAATCAACTTGACATAGTATTACATATTCGTTGGATCCCAACAAACACAACATGTAGCATTACAAATAGATGATCTTGATCATGATAGGCAGCTCACAAGATCTAAACATGATAGCACAAGAGGAGAAGACAACCATCTAGCTACTGCTATGGACCCATAGTCCAAGGATGAACTACTCACGCATCAGTCCGGAGGCGGGCATGGTGATGTAGAGCCCTCCGGTGATGATTCCCCTCTCCGGCAGGGTGCCGGAGGCGATCTTCAGAACCCCCCGAGATAGGCCGGGTTGACGGCGGCGGCGTCTCTGGAACTTTTCTCGTATCGTGGCTCTCGATACTAGGGTTTTCGCGACGGAAGGATTATATAGGCGAAGGGGCAGAGTCGGGGGACGCCCGAGGGGCCCAACCCATATGGCGGCGCGGCCAGGGGTGGGTCCGCGCCCCCCTATGGTGTGGCTGCCTCGTGTCCCCTCTTCTTCTCCTCTTCGGTGTTCAGGAAGGCTCCGTGGAAAATAAGACCGTGGGCTTTTGTTTCCTCCAATTCTAAGAATATTTCCTGTGTAGGATTTCTGAAACCAAAAATAGCAGAAAACAGGAACTGGCGCTTCGGCATCTTGTTAATAGGTTAGTACCGGAAAATGCATCAAAATGATGTAAAGTGTATATAAAACATGTGAGTATTGTCATAAAACTAGCATGGAACATAAGAAATTATAGATACGTTTGAGACGTATCAATGACTTCATTGAAGAATGTCATGCTACTAGAGATGCAAGTGCTATTAAAAATCTTCTTGCAAGACGAGTTGTTAGATATAATTTGTATCCTGGTGCTAAGTTTGCCACGTCTCCCATAAGCATTACATATGGTTTATGATTTCTCTCTAGATTTATCTTACATATGTATTGTTGAGAAAGAACCTTTCTGTGGTACTGAAAATGAAAGTGCTATGAAACATATGAATGAACTCCGCAATTTATTCTCCGATGATATTAAGATACACACTTACTTTGTAACTAAAATTTTCCCTTCCTCTCTGAAAGAAGCAGCTAAAATTTGGTATGATAATTTGTCTCCTGGATCTATTGATAGTCCTGTTGGTTGGTTAATGCTTTCTTTCGGAAATATTTCCCTGCTAGTGCACAACGTGTTGCTTTGCAGAAAATGTTTGAGTTTATGCAGGTAGAAGGAGAGAAATTGCCTGAATCTTGGGCAAGATTTTGTTCGTTAATTAGAGCACTACCTAAACATCCATTAGGTAAAAATAAACTCCTTGATATATTCTATAATGGACTAACTGTTGAATCTAGGACATACCTGGATAGTTGTGATGGTTGTGTTTTCAGGAAAAGAACTCCTGCCGAAGTTGAGGAATTATTGGCCAAAATAAGAAAAAAATTATGATGATTGGACTACACCGGAGCCAACACCAAGACCTAACAAAAGGGGAATGATTGAATTAAATGATGAAGTGATGAGGGAAGCCAAAAAATCTCTTAAGGAGAAGGGTATTAAATCTGAAGATGTGAAGAATCTACCACCTATAGAAGAATTATGTAAGCCAATCCCTCGTTCTTCCACTATTGAGGTACACTCTCTCCAATGCTTTGATAGTAGAGATATTCCCTACTCCAAACCTCATGATCAATGCTTAGATGAATTTGATAATTATATTGTTAAGCAAGATAATTTTAATTAGAAAGTGGAAAATCATCTAATGGAAAATTCTAGAGCTATCAATAATTTGCATGATATTGTGGAAAGAACCTCTAATGATGTTAAAATGCTTGTTAAACATGTGCATATGGTTCAAATTCAAATTGATCAGCTCACTAAAGTGCAAAAAGATTTGCTAGTTAATGCTTCTAGGGAAAAACATGCTTATGAAATAAGAACTAGAAGTGGTATTTCTACTCAGGATCCTTTATATCCTGAAGGACATCCAAAGAGAATTGAACAAGATTCTCAACGAGTTGATGATACTAGTAATAAGTCTAATTAATAAAAAGAAGAAGAAACATAAAACTATTGTAGAATCCTCTGAACCTGCTGAAGATCCTAATAGTATATCTATCTCTGATGCTGAAACTGAAAGTGGTAATGATAAAAATGATGCTTCCGATAAAGAGAAAATTGAAGAGGAACCTAGAAAGCATACTAAAAATACAAAATACACTAAGGAAGATTTCATTGCTACTAAACATGGTAGTAAGAGAGAACCTTGGGTGCAAAAACCAATGCCTTTTCCTGATAAAAAACACAAATCGAAGGAAGAAGAACACTATAACAAGTTATGTGAATGGATGAAACCTTTGTTTTTGCAAATTCCTTTGAATGATGCTATTAAATTTCCTCCTTATACAAAGTATATGAAAGATATTGTCTCTAATAAAAGGAAGATTCCAAATGAGGAAATCTCGACTATACTCACTAATTATTCTTTTAATGATAAGGTTCCAAAAAAGCTTGGTGATCTAGGTATACCCACTATTCCGTGCTCCATCAAAACTAATTATGTTAGAACTGCTCTATGTGATTTGGGAGCAGGAGTTAGTGTTATGCCTTTTTCTCTCTATAGAAGACTTGATCTAGAAAATTTAATTCCAACTGATATATCCTTGCAAATGGCTGATAAGTCTACTACCATTCCTGTTGGTATATGTGAGGATGTTCCTGTTCAAGTTGCTAATAATTGTATGATATTAACTGTCTTTGTTGTGCTGGAAAAGCCTGAAGATGATAATATGTCTATTATTTTTTGGGAGACCTTTTCTTAACACTGCAGGGGCTGTTATTGATTACAACTAAGGAAAAGTAACTTTCAATGTTGATGACAAGGAGCATATGGTTTATTTTCCCAAGAAGATTGATAGGAAATATGGTCTAAATTCAATGATTACACTAGTAGGAAAAGCCTTATATGTGAGATCTTATTTTTGTGGCGCATGGACGAATATGCGCCACAGAAAGTTCTTTTGTGGCGCACCAGGCTCGGTGCGCCACAAAAATAGCTTATTTTTGTGGCGCAGCAGCAGTAAGTGCGCCACAGAAACAAGATGGGGCTCACACCCTGCCACCCCTAATCATAGATTCCACTATTTCTGTGGCACACAGGCGGGGTGCGCCACAGAAATAAATTATTCAGTGGCGCACTCGGTATGGTGCGCCACAGAAATAACTTGTTCAGTGGCGCACTTCTTATGGTGTGCCACAGAAATAGTGGAACTTATATCATGCCCCGTACCCTCCCCACGCCCGTTCACCTCCGCGCGCCCGTACACCTCTCCCCTCTCCTCCGATCCCTACCGACACGCGCTGCCATGGTGAGCGCTGGCGTCGCTGTCGCCGTCGCTGCCGCCTTCCTCCGCGAGGGCCGCATGCCGCCACGCTCCTCCCATCCCCGCCACCTGCAGCACAAGCTGCCGCTACGGCGAGGAGGGGCCGCTGCATCAAGGTGGAGGGGCCGGTGATGACCCAGAAGTATAGGGGATCGCAACAGTCTTCGAGGGAAGTAAAACCCAATTTATTGATTCGACACAAGGGGAGCCAAAGAATATTTGTAAGCCTTAATAGCGGAGTTGTCAACTCAGCTGCACCTGGAAACAGACTTGCTCGCAAGAGTTTATCAGTAGTAACAGTTTTATAGCAGTAGCAGTAGTGAAATATCAGCAACAGAGTAACAAAGACATCAGTAGTGATTATAGTAAACAGCAGGATTAAAATACTGTAGGCACAGGGATGGATGAACGGGCGTTGCATGGATGAGAGAAACTCATGTAACAATCAAGATAGGGCATTTGCAGATAATAATAAAACAGTATCCAAGTACTAATCAATCCATAGGCATGTGTTCCATATTTAGTCGTACGTGGTCGCAATGAGAAACTTGCACAACATCTTTTGTCCTACCATCCGGTGGCAGCCGGGCCTCTAGTTAATCTACTGGAA